>NC_061796.1:48703612-48853612 GCF_021462225.1 Girardinichthys multiradiatus
TGAGAAGATGCTGGTTGTTCTTCATACCAGGGGGACCACTGATTGGGGCGGAGCCCCCTAGCTGTTATGATTGGTTCATTTATCTCCTCTCCTGTGGCCCAGGATGCAGCTGGACCTGTTTTGCTCAGCCAGGGTTAGAACCTTGTCTAAGTGTATAAGGTAGAGGTCGGCAACCCGCGGCTCTGCGTGGCTTGGGAAAAATAAATTTAATTTAATTGAAGTGTATTTCATTTGTTAGTTCTTTTTTAAAAATTTAGTTCTAAATTGGAAGACTTGTGATCTTGAAATGTCAAAATAAAATTATATTGTTTTCTCTCGCTCAAAATAAGCGTCACACTCAGCGAAGCTGTTATGGTGCGTTCACACCGAACGCGGATTCTGCGAATTTTTCGCCTCATTTGTGTGCTTTTGTCCGCGTGAACTCCGCGTTGCCGTTTGGCAACAAGCAGCAACGCTTCGCCGCGTCATCAAGTAGGAGGAGCTTCTATCTGCTGCTTGCTGGTTTCAACTGAACATGGCCGACATGGATTTCACGGATAATCACCTGTGGAGAGCTGAAAAACACCAGATTCTTCAGGGACGGGAACAGTTCGGAGATTACCACCACTTATTCCAGGAGCTGCGTCTGGATGACGGTTGATTTCAGCGGTACTTCCGTCTATCCAGGACCCAGTTCGAAGATCTGCTGCCCCGCGTTGTGAGATGAATCGGCCTCCGAGACACCAACTACCGGTGCTGTATCCCCGCTGCTGAACGCCTGTCCATCTGTCTTCGGTGAGTAAATAAAAAACAGTCGGTTTTTAATGTCCACATCTCCTAAATATAAGATATTTGTGCCTAAACATAACCAGGTCCTTTCTGTACTTGTCTCGGTAAAAGTAATTAGTTGAGTCATACAACTCTGGCTTGCTACACACCACCATTATGATCTGGTCCTCCATCTTCACTGACAACCACTTCTTCTCCGCTGCGGTTCTTCACCCTACATCACAGCCACATCCAGTCCCTGATTGGTTGACGCGACTTTAGGAAAAAGTTCAGATCTTTCAACTCGTTCATCGCTTCGCTCCTGCTTCACTCGGGGTGCCTTCCGCACCGTGTCCTTCGTACCGCCTCGCACCGCGCCGCTCCTGAACGCGCCTCTCCTTATCGCAGAATCTGCGTTCAGTGTGAACGCACCATTATACCTGCCAAAACGGCATCCATTTATTGAGACTTTCAACCCCAGGTAGGCCAAGTATGGAGTATGTAAGAAAAGAAAAATATCTGAAGAAAATCAAACATTTCATGATGCCTGGACAGATTCATTTGCATTTTCTACTGATGAGAGTGGCCTACCAGTATGCTTAAGCCTAACCCTGGCTAACAATAAACGGTCAAATGTCGCGAGACATTTCTAAAATAAACACAGAGCCTTCGCTGAAAAATATCAGGAGGGAAAAGAGAGAAAAGTTGTTTCTAAACGGATGCAGAAGGCTGATCTCAGGAAAAATCAAGAAGCGGATGAACTCTGCAAGTTCAGCTACCAGTTTTTTAGCTGCTCAGGAAATAGTCAGGCAGGGGAAACGGTTCACAGATGGAGAATATATGAAAGAGTCATTAAGCTTTCAGAACACCTATAAGACTGTGTCAAAGACAGAACCATGAAAATGGCAGAAAATATCACAAAATAAGACATCATTTCAGCTGCAGCGTATTCAATCGCCTGTGATGAGTCCAAATGAACAAATAGTGCTGCTCTGCTGATATGTGAACTCTAAGTGAAGAAATGGTTGAGCTGATGCCACTAAGATGCCAGACACGGGGGAGGACATCTGAGAGGCTGTGCGTGATTGTTTAAGAGCCAAAGAAATAAAAACAACCCACCTAGTGTCAGTGGAACTGATGGGGCACCGAGTTACTGGAGCGCACAGTGGCTTTGTGGCTTTGCTGCAGAGGTCACTGAATAGAAAGCTGCACCAAGAGGCATTGTCATCCAGAATGCACAGAGGTCATGAATGTTGTCATTCAGATTATCAATAAAATAATGGCTAAAGGTTTAAATCACCGTCGGTTCTGTTCGTTACTGGATGAGGTGGAGAGCACGTAGTCTGATCTCCTGCTGCATGACAAGAGTCCGGTGGCTGTCCAGAGGAGAGGTGCTGAAACGTTTTGCTGGGAGAGATGAAAACTTCCATGAGCAGCAAAGAGCTCACCTTTCCTGAGCTGGAACAGCCAGAGTAGCTGGAAAAGCTGCACTTCATGGTGGACATGAGAGCGAACCTGAACCGGCTGAACCCAACTCTTCAGGGGAGAGGAGGGACATGCTGGAGGAGGCGTTAGCGTTTGAGCGCAAACTGACATTTTTATCAGAGATTTACACAGAGGCACACTGTCATTTCCCCTCTTTAATGGAACAAGCTCACAGGGTGATAAATTCAGAGTATTTGCAGTCTGCAATCACCACCATGGAAGCTTCGTTTGGGAAACGACTCTGAGTTCAGAGAGGAAAAAAATACATTGTCCTTCTTCCCCGTCACTCCCCTGACCATCGGTCCGTCCCTGTTAAATGTGACTGCATTTACAGGTGCAAGTCAACCTGATCTGGAGGTGCAGCTGGCTGACATAGCTGACAAAGACACGTGGGCGTCCAAATTCAAACGCTCGACAGAAGATCTTGAAGGTGTTGCTCGTCAGAAGGCCACTCTTGTTCAGATTCACAAATGGAGCGATATTAAGAACCTTCCAGAACCAGAAACATGGCCTGCCATCCCAGACACCTGCATAAAGACGAAGAAATTAGCATTTGGAGTCCTTTCGATCTTTGGATCCACATTTGTAGCTATACGTTAAAGACAAACAACGCTCACGCCTCACAGACGACAGTCCTGTTTTCTACATGGATAGTTTAAGTTCAGCTTTTTAATTCATCTGAAACAGACCTTAAAATCAGCGTGTTGCTTTTTTTTGTTACTTAGAATTCAAAATGCGTTCATTACATAAATAAAATGACATTTTCTCTGTAGCACTTCATGGATTTCATAAGCAACACACTATAGTTGTTTATACAACGTGTAAAGATAAGAAAAAAGAATATACACAGTGTCCTCATCCTGTTTTCTTTTCCGTGGAAACCGGGTCCAAAAGGCTCTTTGGGTGTTAAAGGTCGCCGACCCCTGGTATATGGTAACTACGAGCTCCTAGCATGGAGACAGAACATGTAGATTAGACTGTGTATGGAAAGCTGTTTATGCAATAATGTGAGGACAGTTTATTTGTGGAGTGTCAGCTTTAAAGGAAGAGTTTAAAAGCGAAGCATCACATGAAAGCATAAAACATGAGATGTAATCTGTTAAAATGACCTAATTCAAGCAGATTTAAGGCTAACCGTGATGAGAAGTGACCTTTAACCTTTATGGCTAAGCTGTAGCAAACAGTAATGTTTACAATGAAGCACACAGAGTCCAACAGAATCTGGCAGGAACAGAATGAGAACCATTTCCTGAAGTGTCTTCACCGTTGGCCCATAAGCTCCATAAAGCCCTGCAGGTCTCTGTTCAATCACACCACCAGTCCACCTGCCAGCGAGCCGCCCAGGACTGCCCATCTCAGCACCTGGACAGGTGAACCCACACATGCACAGGGAGAACTTTTAGGGTGTTTCTTGTTTGATGTTAATTTTAGTTACAGATGTGAAAAACAAACCAAAACGTTTGGATATTAACCTGTTAAAGTGAATTAAGATGAAATTTCTCCATAAAAACCTCTGTGGTCCGACACCAAGAAAGAAGCTGGAGGGAAATAAACTCCGGCGTCCTGCAGACCAACTGATTCCAGCAGAATCTGAACTTTTACAAGATTGATTTGACATTTTATTCTTTTAAATCAAGTTTCTGTCTGAAGTTTCGATGTTTAGAACAGAAGATGGTTCTTAAAATAAACATCTAGATGTGGAACTAAAAGCCTTCTTGTTTCTTGGTTTTGGTTGGGTTATTTTTTTCCCAGCATGCAGTCTTGCTCGCATACGTTCTTTTTATTTCTATCCACAGATTATTTTTAAAATGTTAGTAATGAGTTCGTGTCTGTGGTGACAGGTTCTGTTTGTTTCTGTCTTGATGTGAAAATACTTTCTTGTAATTGAATCTGATCGTTTGTAAAACTGGGATCAGCGGGCCGATAACTGGGACAGAAGTGACGTTGACCGTAAACAGAACATATGGGCACCGGCATTTCTAGGTCTAATACTTTGTTCTTTTTTTTTTTTTTTGCACATACAGTCCATGAATCTGTCTGAAATATTTCACTTTTATTTAATGAAACCCTGCTGAGATATTTAAACTTAGTTGCAGTTCCTGCAGCTGTCCAGAAGATGGAGGTGTTGGTGTTTCTTCTCCAGAACCTGCAGCAGCTGGCTGCCCCGTTCTGACCCAGCTGCTGTTTGGACCAACTGTCTAAGCTTTGACTGAACACACAGATTAATGTTGATATGGTCCATCAGAACCATCTGCTGGGACTATTACTTTCTCTTGAAGGGTTCTGGATGTTTGTGTGCTGTGCCTCATTTTTATCACATGATCCGTTTTATTACATTGAAGCAACTTTTTAGCCCAGGAAGTTGAAACTTTTCCTCCTGTTTGATGCTCAGCTTCCTGTCAGCTGACTGTTAGTGTGGGAACCTGAAGGAGACATTTGAAAACAGAACCTACAGACAGATGGAGCCACATTAGAACATGTGGGCTTTGCTCACGGTTCCAAACCTTCTCAGTAGATACTAAAGAGTGCATTCTGCTACTGACTTGTTTATTGGCTTGGGTGACGTTTAATGTTTCTGACTCCGACACGAAGCTGATCACCCACAGTGGGTCTGAGGTCTGGGCTGCAGGAGAGGACCACTCCATCCTCTCCACCTCCAAATCCTGTTGGTGGTTTCTGATAAATCCATTCTGTTGGAGGCAGCAGCAACATCTTGGAGGACAGAGGTTGGTCCTAAAGAGAGGGAAAATGGCTCCAGAATCTCATCGTCGTAACTCTCTGGAGTTAGGTGGCCTCTAATGATAATAAGCCTCGTTTGTCTAGTGAGGAAGATGCTGGGTCACACCATCTTTTGGGTTGGCAAAGAGGTTTTTCTCGCAGCAGCCTCCTTCCTACTCAACCCACAGATGTTTTCCTTCCAGATGTTGCTCCGTTTAGAGGGGAAACGATCAAGATTTCCTTCAGTCTGACATTTATCACCAAGAAGCAACAACCAGAAATCTGTAGATACTGAGTTCTCCTGGTTCCTGGATGGATCAACGGGTTAAACTGTTTGTGCCGCTCTAACTTCCAGTCTGCTGCTTCTCATGCTGGTGCATTGTGGGAAACATAGGATCCAGCAGGCTGACACTGTTCAGACTCAGATAACTGGCTGTTGGACATGTTCTGGACTTGATGTGATCCTGTCTGTTCAGCTCCTCCTCTGAAGATCTGATCATACTTTTGAAGGTCACCTGTTTCCTGATGATGTTGACCAGTCCAGATCTTCACTGATGAGTTGTTGAATTCCAAACACAGTCGGGTTCTGATGGTGTTCTTACAGAACATCGCTAACAATAACCTGAGATGATCACTGGGCTGAACACACACAGTTTTACTGCTCAACATGGAGACTTACTGCAGGAACTAAGAGAAACACCAGTGAAACCAGTCCGAGGCCTGACTGCAAATGTCTCCGATCAGAACCAGTCATGCTTCAGTCAGTGTTTTAGACCTGATGCAATCACAAACAACCACCAGGAACGCTGTGAGGAACCCATCAGAGATTTAACTTCAACAGCTTCCAGGAGGTTTTCCAGAAACGGGTTTAAACACGAGTTCAGAGAGCGAGGGACGAATGTTCCTCCCTGAGCTCAGGCGCTGGGGGTGGAGGTGGTGGTGGAGATGGAGGGTGGAGATAAACAGTCTCTGGATGAGGAAACAAACTCTGTGAACTCAGCTGCTGCTGGCTGAGCTCCATCTGGTGATCCTGCAGCTTCTGTTTCTGTCTGCTACTCCCAGATCGGCTCTGCCCGTCACCGACCCAGTCCACAGGATCCATGGAGGATCAGGAGCATTGTGATCTAGAGAGGAAAGGTTCCGCTGAAGTTCTGCAGCTGCTCCATTTACTGGATTTAAACAGAAGAACCTTCAGAACATTAAAGATGTTCTGCTAAATCATTATTCTAAATAACACGAGTTCTTTCAGTTTTGTTAAATTCCCACAAATATTTGTATCTAGATCATCCAAGTTCTAGAGAAAAGGAAACTCCAGTCGGGTCCTTCTGCGACACATCAACACGGAGCTGATCCAGAAACACAGTGGGAATCCACTTCATCAAAAACCAGTTCTGGGTTCTGCTGGTGTAGCGGTCAAGTGCCCAACCATGTGCAGAGGCTGTGGTCCTGGGTTCGAGTCCCGGACTGGCGACCTGTACCCTCTTTCCTGTCTACCTACTGTCGAAAAATGAAGGCCTCTAGTGCAGCAAAAATATATAAAAAACCCAGTTCTGATACTGAGTGTGCTCCCAAATGGTTCCGTGAAGGATACCAACAGGACGGACCACACGGGTTTCACTGATAGGCACTTCAGGAGTGGTTCTGTCTGGTCTCAGCTGCAGATCCAAAACTAACCAGAACCAAGTTTCACAAAAATAAAATGTTACTTTAAAGAAGCAGTGACCCTGAAAACCAGAACTGAACAGAACCTGGATTATGTGGAACATTCCATTTTTTATGGAGAAACTTCAGCAGAATCCACCAGAAGTGGTTCTGATGGAGAGATTTAGTTCCATTAATCAAACTGATCTTAAATCAGTTCTTGTGTAACATGTATGGAGGTCAGAAACAGACAGGAGAACCTCCAACAGAACCATATGGTCCCAGTCTGAGCCAAGTATGACCGTTTAAAACCAGTTCAGCCCAGGATCCAGTGTTTCAGGAAGGTACCGCCACAGGAATCTTCTCACACACACACACACACACACACACACTCGGGAGAGAGGAGAGGCCTCTGATTGGCTGCTGTAACACATGGCTCCTTATATGGTCATCAGGGCTGAGGGAGCGACGGGTTCAGAGGCTGGTTCCGAGAAACACTGAACACAATGTCCTCTCACACACACACACGTTCTGGACAATCTCAAATACCACACGTCCACACTGACCGTATGCATGAAGTTCAGAACCTCCTGTTGGTTCTGGTTCCATACCATCATCACGCGTGTGCAGCTGTCAGAACCTCTGGAACCAGGATGAGGTTTTTACCCACTTCAGTAATAAAAGCTTATTGATACTAAGGAAGATCAGACGGTGTTTTGGTATTTGGGTCATGCTGGTTCTGAGAGTTCTGTTGTAGCTGATTGTGTCCTCGGGTTGGGTCGAATGAGGTTCTGGTTTTTGTTTGGATTCCTCCAGCAGCAGACTGCAGTTATGTAATGTTGCTTCAAATGGATGGTTCCATCTGTGGTGGTGGGGGGGTTCGGTTCAGGTTCTGATGAAGGGTAAACAGCCCCCGAAACCCTCCACCCGTCCCCCCACCAGATGGTACGGTCCAGACGCGTCACCCATTGTTTACAAATCAAACGACTTGTTTGTGTGCGTTGAGCAGAGCGGCCCGGTTCCGTCCGGTTTCATTCATCCCGCTGAAATATGCCGTGTCTGAAGGAGAACTACCTCGTGCTGCAGCAGTCCGTGACCGTGGACCCTGCGGAGGTGGACGCGCTGGTCACGAAGATCGAAGAGACGCTGCAGCTCCACGGACCCCCGGGGGGGCACCAGAGGACCGGGTTCTGCGGAGCGGCGGTGATCCCAAACCTGAAGCAGAACCCCCGCAGCTGCTGTTTGAAGATTAGGAACCAGCGGGGAACCTATAGAACCCGCAGCCCGTACCAACTGTCCACCCATGTGGACCAGGACTGGGACCAGATAAGGCCGTGGAACAGGACACGAGTCCCAGTCCGGGTCCAGGAGGAAGACCCGCACCGGCTGCTACAAGAACTGATTATCTCCGGAAACCTGATCAAGGAGGCGGTTCGGAGGCTGCAGTTCTCCCCAGACTGCAGAGACCTTCCCCGTGGTCCGGACAGCCTGCCCTGCGTCTGACTGGGAGAACTGGGAATACTGGATTAGAACATTTTGAATCAGACTGGATCCAATGGGAGTTGTGGTTCTGTTTTTATATAACACGTGTCTGTGAGTGTCCAACGTGGGGGGGGGGGTCACTGTGCACGCGCCACGATCACGTGCACAGAATTCTTGAACAATCAGACATCCGGGTGATATGCGGGGGCGGGGCTTAAGCAGGTCGGATGTGGCCTCACGTTGAGACGTCACCTGCGACGTCAGAGACTGAACCTGTTTGGACTTCCTGCAAAAAATGATTTACTTCCTGTTTGTGTGTTCAGAACAATCACGTGACTGCTCCGCAGCGGAGCGCCTTAAGATTCCTGACTCATCAGGATTTTTATTGTTTTATTGTCTTATTAATAAACGCTTCCTGTTTTCCAACCGGAAGTTTAGCCTTCTCTGTTCTAGCGCTGAGTTTCTCTCTCTTCCTCCTACACACACACTGCAGAGACCAGTCTGACTGCTCAGGCTGTAGCGCCCCCTGCATGGGGGACAGAACTGGACCTGGAGGTCGGGGCCATTATTACCAAAGATCCGGAGAGTCTCTCAGAGAGCTCCTAACTTGGTCTCAACATTCCTGGGAACGAGTCTCTTCAGGTTCTCTGCTGGGAAGAGGACTTCCTATCTTAGTGAGGAGGTGTGGTTGACCCCGTTGCAAGGGGTGACGCTGTCTTTTGAGAGCTGTGATTGGTTGTTAAAAGAAAACAAAAAACAGACAAATGTGCTCCCAGTTTTCAATGGAGAAAAATGATAATAAACTAAAATCCTCACGTTTCTATTATTTATTGATCCTTCCTAATATCACCTTACTAGAGGTTGACCTTTAACCTGTCCTGCTGCTGAAACTATTTAATTTCCCACTAGGGGGATGATAAAGTTAATCTTATCTCTATATTAATAATTATATGATTGTTCTAGAAGTTTCTGTTCTCATTAACTCGACTGTTTAGGAGGTGGATCTCTGCACCATGGACCTGGTAGCGTTTTATTCATTCACTGTTGTTCATTGGAGGAGAAGATCTCTCCTTTCTCTCTGTCTTTCCTCCATCTTCTCTGCTTCAGACACTCTTAGGATCACTAAAGGTCCTCCTCACTGCTCTGAACATCTCCTCACGTTAGGAGCTCTCTGGAGGCTTCTGATGATTCCTGAATAACTTTAATCTAATTGAAGAAAAACTAGAGAATTTGAGAAATTCTCAGATTAGTTTTTTAAAATGTTAAACATTTAAAACCAACTAAAATCAAACAGTCACCAACAAACAGCCCAATCAGTCAATCAGAGCAGCTTTCAGAAGATCCTCCGGGTAGAAAAGAGCCTCTAAGGTCTGATGACACATGAAGCCCAACAGGAAAATAACCTAACAGTGATTATACCTGAACCTGGTATGTTCTAACCCGGTTTGGAAAATCAGCAGGCATGAGGAGAAAAGCTTCAGAGCGCGTTCCCAGCAGTGATACATTATACTGGTGTGTGTTCACTCCCATTAATGGTTTAAAGCTTCTATTTCAAATGTCCAAAGCTGAATCTGAAACAGCATTTAATTGTGGTTCTGAGTTCAGTGGAACCTTAAATCAGAGTGGAGCTCAAAACGCTCCTCTACGTCCTGCTGTGGTGAAACATCTGAGATAGTCATTTCACATGTTTCCAAAAGAAAGCTGCTTAACTTTCCTCCTGAAATCCTCGGATACTAAACTTCCAGGACCGGCTGATCAGGACCAGTCAGATTCAGCAGCATTAAACAGAATGACCTAGAAGCATTTCTGATCAGATGACAGTGAATCAGATCGGACCTGCAGGAGCCAGCTGAGCTTCAGTTCCCACTCAGACTCTGTTTCACAGTGAATTAGCTTCCTCCCACGCCGCCTTCCTGCCGCTGTGACATCATCACAACACAACTAGAGAAGAATGGCAGCTCTGAAGCTGGTAGTGGGTTTTCTTTTCAAAAAGACTCAATTTGGATCTTAGCTGTGTGTGTTCTGTTTCTTCTTCCTTAGTGTGATGTCATCACTACATCTTCCGGACCTGGTTCTTGTAGTCTGGTAAGACCTTCTCACCTGTCTTTGGGTCTGTTCCACTATCTGATCAGGTGAGTTATTAGGACGAATAGGTGCAGTAACATTGTCTGTCCAGCAGATGGCAGCAGGAATCTTCAGGTTCGGTTCGGGTCTGGGCTCCTCCAGCAAGGAGGACAGATAGGAACTCATTGGTGGACATCTGTAAAGGTTCTCCTCAATCTGAGAAGCTTTTACTGTGAAAGAACATTCATTGGACTCCATGATCACTCTCTTGATCACATTTCCGATATTTCTGGAAAATTAATTTTCTGTTTAATGTGACTGATGATGGTGAACAGTTGAGCTTGGTTCTGTTCTAACTGCCTTCAGACTGTTATTAACGGTTCTGACTGACCCAGATCATTTCCATCATGCTCTGATTCAATGGCACTGGGCTGTACTGGTTTAAACTGGACCTCAGGATGAATTAAGTTTTTTTGTGCAGAGTTCCTCTAACTGTCACCTGAACCTTCTGCTCTCCACCTGGTCCATCTTTCTGACTTCCTAATTAAACCACAAGTGCTCCCATTTATCCTGGAGAACATTGGTGTTGAAGGTCTGTAATGAGCGGGACGGCGAGGAAGATGGAGGAGGATGAGGGGTTCCCTCAGCAGAAGGTTGAGGTGTGGGTTGTTTACCTGCAGCTTCAGACCTAACCCAGTGGGAAATGTAAAAAAGCCACCTTCTGTGATCCTCCAGGTTCTGGATCAGTTCTATCTTAAACTTGCTTCAGGATGAATCCATATTGGACTGCATTTGGACCTTCTTGGGGTCTCATCACATTGGTCTGCAGATCCTCAGTAAACCAAATCCATTTGACCAAAAAAATAGAGTTGATCCAGATGATAAAATTCCTAGATATTTCCAACACACAGGTTGGTACAGTCGGAAACTCCAGCTCTCCAGTATGTTCAGGACCTGACCCAGGGTCTCCTCCCAGTCTGGATCATTTCCAGACAGAGGCATCTTGAAATTTGGAGTCTTGTGAAATGGAGGAGCTCTTTTACCTATGATTTACAGTCCTGTAGATCTGATCATGGAGGGCAACCGTGATCATCAACTGATCTTCACAGGTTCTTCACAGGTAGATGGAGGGTTGCATGTTGACCTGCCTCAGATAGCATGGAAAACTGACCAACTGGTTCCTCTGGTTCTCGTCCGCTGTTAGACCCACATTACTCAACCTGGTCCAGTGTGATGCTCTGATCTGGAGCTTTGAGCAGTTCGTCTCCTTTGCTGCTCTGAGACCAGAACAAAACGGAGCCCAATATCAGATCAGAGCAAGAACAGATTTACTGGAGCTAAATTTGGACTGAGGCTTGGAGCCAGAAACCTTCTGAGGGATAATCACCAGAAATGTTCTGCTAAATCAGGACTGTGTTTCCTGGATTCTGAGTCATGAAGGTTCTGGCTGCAGACAGGGATTTAAACTCCTGCTTAAGAGCAGACATCATGATGATGATGATGGAGATGCTGTGAGGATTTTAGTTTATTAGAGAGGACGGACCACCAGTCACTTTTCTGACAACATGGAGGAAGTTCACATGCTCATCATAATGTTGGATGAAGGTTCTGTTTCACCTGGAGAAACTCTGATCTATCTGATGTTTCTGTTCATTTCTGCAAATATCAGGAACGAATGGACCACAGACAGAGAGGGAGACGGGGACACACAGCTGACCCGGCTCAGACAGAACCGGGCTCTGCTGCGGGATTCCAGTAAACCTGAGCTATTTTCCACAGCTGACGCTTTGGACTTCAAACATCCTTTAGCTTTCTGTTGAGCTGAACTGGGAGTTCTGATAGAACATCAGTCCAGTCCGACCTACTGACCGTGCAGCTGCAGAGAATGACGAAGATGCTCAATCTGGTGTCTTCTGAAGTTCTGCACAGATCCGTTTTCTGTCATTAACACCATGTTAATGTCATGTTTCATAAACTAAAATCTGGGTTCTGATGAGGCCCATTTGTCAGATTAAAACTTTTCAGGTATTAAACATCCTTCTCATTTGGCTCACATCTATTAAAATGGTTTTATTGGTCTGATGTTACATTCTGATCTTAGATGCTGTGTTCTCATTGGCTGAAAGCAGAACATCATAATTACTAGAATTAAAGGCTTAAAAACATCTGTCTGTGGAATTCATCTATATAATGTTTCACTATTTTGTTTTCACTGATTTATTTAGTCAAGAAAAGGTCAAAGGTCTTGTGACATCGGAAAGGAGGAAGCCGAGGAGGAGGAGAAGACTCTGATTGGTCCGTTTGTTTATGAGACACTGACTTTCTGTTGCTCCTTTAGTCTCCTGCTTCCTCCATTTCAGATTTTGTTTTTATTTCACCTCTGGCTGTGGTGACGTTTGACCTCTGATCCTCCTAACTAGCTCTGGGATCGACGACTTTGAGTTGTAAATGGACCGTTTCGGTCCCTGAGCCACTGCAGGTGTCATTAGGAGAAGCCAGGTAAGAGATGAAGGCAGCTAGGCGGGTCTGATCCGAGGGGGAGTGGGCTTCTTCAGCTTGAGTCCTCTCTAACACCATCAGATGGAGTCAGCATGCTGCGTTCTCTTTGTAGCAGCTTTATCCAACATCTCAACAGCTTGGCCTCTCTGATCCTGTCTCCAACCTGAGCTGTCTCCCCGATGAAGATATGAACATCTTTGCATTAGAGCCACTAACTTCTAACCATCCACTATTACAGCCAGCAGATCTACCTTCCATTTAGGAAACCTCTCCTTCCGTCACCCTAACGCTCATCTCTTTCCGCTCCACCCTGTTGCAGTTACTGCTTTAGATGTTTGGGCCCAGGTACTGAAACTCTTGTCCTCCCCTGTCTCCTCAGAGCATACCTCCACATCTCCAGGCTCTCCTCCATTGGCTCACTCATCTGCACATACAGAGAGAACCACTGCGGACGTCTGACCACCTTCATGTTTCAGTCTGGATCTGTGAACTTCTTAGTGAAACCAACCAGCTGATCAAGGGATTTTCTGCTGTGAAGATGCTGAGATCATTTAACTTACTGTGCAAAAGTTTTAGGCAGGTGTAAAAAAAATGCTGTCAATAAAGAGTGCTTTCAGAAATGAAAGTTTTAATCATTTATTTTCATCAATCAACAAAATGCAGTGAATAAACAAAAGAGAAACATAAATCAAATCCATATTCAAATTCAAAAATACTTTATTAACCCCAAAGGGAAATTAAATGTTGTAGCTCATTATGTAGGTTCAAATCAAATCAATATTTGGTGTGATCACCCTTTGCCTTCAGAACATCATCAATTCTTCTAGGTCCACTTGCACAAAGTGTTTAAAGGAGCTCGGCTGGTAGGTTGTTCCAAACATCTTGGAGAACCGACCACAGATCTTCTGTGGATGGAGGCTTCCTCACATCCTTCTGTCTCTTCATGTCATCCCAGAAACACTCCATGATGTTGAGATCAGGACTCTGTGGGGCCAGACCATCACTTCCAGTAAGTCTTGTTCTTCTTTGTGCTGAAGATAGTTCTTCATGACTTTGGCTTTATGTTTAGGTTTGTTCACTTAGCATTTTAGTAATTGATAAAAAGAAACAATCGTCATTTATATTTCTGAAAGCTTTCTTTGTTAACATCATTTTTCACACCTGCTTAAAACTTTTGCACAGTACTGTAGACTGAGCAGAATCTGTGAGATGTCACCTAAACATTTCAGTTTCTGAATGTGGTTTTAAAGAACCCCAGACTCTGAGCAGCTTCTTCTGTTAAACACCATGAAGCTGCGAGTTGCCTAAAGGCTCTGATCCGTTAACTTAGCCGGGTAGCAGTAGTTCCAGCTGACCCGACTAACGGGACTCCATGTTCTCCTGCTGCTCCGCCTGGATTCACAGCAGAAACAGAAACGTTGTGGCAGCAGCTCTCCCCGCTGCAGGCTTCTCCCTGACATTTCCAACGTGCTCTCTGACCTGAGAAGAGAGCTTCTGCTGCATGACTGAGCTGAGGAGTTAGAGCAGGAGGCTCCTAAAGGAGGTGCAGAGCCACCCCACAGATGCATGCTGTTGGGACCATACAGCCATGGATTTCAACTTAAACTGGTACGGACATTCCTGGAACTTTTCAGCCAGAAAAGGGGATAACTGCGGACTTCCTGTGGCGCCATTACCCAAATAAAAGCACAACTCCGAAGGGGGAAGGGGGGTAGCAGAGGACGCCCCAGTGATGCCACTGCCCGTATAAGACCCCCACCCTTCCCACATATCGCTCTCTTCCACGCGGCCTTGCAGAGAGACCGGATAGGAGAGGAAAGCGCGCTGAGGTCTTTTGCTGGTAAAAAGACATAAATTCAACTGGATCCGAAGCCATACGATCATCGATCATATGCAAAGTTAAGTAGAATGAAATACTGTCTGTATATCCGGTATTTTCATTCCTGAACGGGGAAATTAAGGTGTAAGAGTTGCTTACATTTTCTCTTCGAGGCCCCACAGAAGCAAACCTGTGTCAAGGAGAGATCCCGGTGGAGAAGCTGTTTCTACAAGCCCAGTCTGAAGGAAGTTACTACGGCCTGCACAACCGTGTTACGGTAACGAACAGCTGGGCAGCGGACAGGCCGAGCCGCCAGCTCTCCGGAGCTAACTCTTTTGTTCACACAGCGAACACAGAGGTTAGCTACCGAGCCAACCGCTCGTTGACTGGATACCTTCTTCAAACTTCGCCCTTGGACAACATTCCCTCAACATGGTCAGAGGTTGGGTTTGGGCAGATTAACAGATATGTTTAGGATGAAATGATCTAAACGTTTTCATGTTATGAAGTTTGTTTTGTGGAACTCGGCTATCTTTGTGCTAGCATGCTACCTGTAGCATGCTACCTGTAGCACACAGGCCGGTTCGTGTTCTTTGTAAAGTTAAGATAACATTTATTTAAAGGGTGGTTTTAAACAGAACATTGCTCATAACGCGCCGTCCGCGCTTATGCATTTTAACCCTTTTATTAACCTGATATTTTAAAGGTGTGTTTGATTCTGTTGCTAAGCTATTAGCTTCTTTGTTAGCCCAACGGCTAACCGGTAAGAACACGTGTGCTAGCATTAAGGCTAGTCGACAGAAAGGTTGTTGGTTTTCAAGCTAGTGAATAATAGTCCCTGAACATCATTTACTAAAGTTGATAACTAAGTAAACATCATTAAGCCCCATTTCTCCAGAAAGATTTGGCTCTTTTCCAAAATATTCCCTTAATAATATTTATTTAAATATTATTTCAACAACTAAAGGCAGCTAATTAGACACCAATGTGAAATGGTCATCCAGAAGGTTGGTTTTATTCAGCAGATCATTCTTTAAAACATTATTTTATTAAAATAATATTTTATCTGATCTTACATTGTGAATGGTTGTCTAAACGTTGCTGATTATTGTCTAAGTTGGTTCTAAGACTAACTTAACTTCATTTCCAGATTCTTCAAGATAATCCTTGGTTCTCAAACATAAACATTGCATGGTAATGTTGCATCACTCTTTTGGTCATGATTATCAATCATCTTTAATCAACTTGTTTATATTGTACATAGTCCATTAGTCTTCATTATTCTTTAATTCTGCTTGGTAGTTTAGTTGGATTGTTTTAGCAAAGTAAAGAGTTTGTTGATTGAAATATGTTTGACTTTGAGTTGACTTATTTTTGTTAATAAATTCTTGTATTTTAATAAATTGTGTGAATTTATTCCATATATGTGCAGAGTTTATGCTGTTCAATAATGTCAGAGCTCGTCTCACACCTTTCTATTTTGTCCTAATACCATCGCCTTACTGGGCTGGTATTCACAGGACAACCCTTAACAGACCCAAATATTATTTGATAAAATATTAAAGTATTAATATTAAATAATATTCTCAGATTCATATTTACAACAATGCTCCCGGACCATCTTAGAGCCTCCACCTGCAGCTCCAGCTCCTGGTGGAGTGGGGTCTTTATTCTCAGCTGTGGTTCTTTGCTTCAGGAAGACGTTGAAACGAAGGAGCTGCTCAGGATGAAATCTTCTGCCTCTGTGGGTGATCACTCCTACTCACAAGGAAAATGTTGGCAGCTCGGAACAAACCTCCTTCCTACTCATGTTTACTTTGGAAGTCGTTTGGAATAAAAATAATCCAAATATGTAGCAGAAGATCTCTGCAGCCTCCATCACTGAACCGTTTCAGGACTCCTCTGGGCCAGTGTTTCCAATGCTTCACTCCCAGGACTAACTGGGATCCTCTGGGTACCTCCGTCTTACAGGTGTGGGACGCTGCAGGTCCTGTGAGGGTTTTAGGAACAGATCTTGGACCGGTTTTATTTGTCGACACTCTGATCATCTTGAGATCCTCGACGTCAGAGGATCTGAAGGTTCTGTAAGCTCCTCTTTATTGGTTTTCCTGGAATCGCACCTTCTACCTGCTGCGTGCTGAATCAATTGTGTTAACAGATGAAGATCTGGATCTGAATCGGTTCTGTCCATCACAGCTGATTGGGTCTGCTTCTCTTTCCATCTCCGTACCTCCAACCAGGAAATGAAGTGTTAGTTCTTCAAACAGCACCAGTGAGAGCAGAACAGTGTTTCCATGCTCCGATCCTTGAACTGGGATCTGGATCTCTTCTCTCTCTGACAGACTGTTTATCTTCAGCGGCGCTGCCTCGTGTTCTCCTGTTTATTTCTACTGAGCCAGAACTTGCTGTGGGAAAACGGCTCAGTCCTGAATCTCAGCGTCTCCTCTGGACTCCGTAAACACGGACTCGGATGAGTTTAAATTGTGCTGTCTGATCCTGTTGACACCTGGATCTGCCAGAAGGGAACCTAGATTGACCAACAGCTTCATGAAGAGACTTTATTATTTTCATCCGAACCAACGGAGCAAAGGAAGAACAAACACAAAGACAACATGGAACGCTGTTCATCCAGATTCTCACCTGGAATTATGATGCTCATTTAGGGTTAGAGGTTTGATGGTGACGGTTTCATCAGCTGGACCAGAACCAGCACTGTTAAATTCTTATTACTGATAACTATTAGAGTTCAGGAAAATCTGAGATTTTTTCAGGTTAGAACCTGATTAGAACCAGGTCCAAAAACACTCACTAAAAAGTGCAGATATTAGAGTGTTCCTTCTTTTCTGCTCTGATGCTGCAGACCTCTGAGGAACCTGGGAAGATGATGATGAAGGGCTTCGTCTCTATCTGCTGTCACTTCCTGTTTAATTGAAATTAACTCTATGGGCGGTGTCTCTGTGTGTTCCACGTTTCTTTGTGTCTCTGTGGCCCCTAACTCTGTCCTCCTGGCTCTAAAACCACAGCTCGTCCCCTCCGCTGCTGCGGGTGCTCGCCCGCTCTCGGCCCTGCAGCCGCAGCATCTCCAGGACGCTGCGGGCGTAGGCATCTCTCAGGTTGACTCCTCCCACCGCTCCCACGGGGCCTTCCTCCCCCATGGAGCCTCGGGCCAGCCTCTTCAGCATCTCTCCGTGCCGCAGCGCCGCCTCCTTCATCTTCAGGGTGAAGTAGCAGGCAGAGAAGCGGTCGTTGATGATGGCAATGGGCAGGGCCAGGATCAGGATTCCAGACAGGATGCAGAGGAAGGCCAGGACTTTCCCCACTGTTGTGTCTGGCCGAATGTCCCCGTAGCCTACTGTGGTCATGGAGGTGGTGGCCCACCACCAGGCGGCTGGAACGCTAGTGAAGGTGGTGGCCTGAAGGTTGTGCTCCAGAGCAAAGACCACCGTGGCAAAGATGGAGATGCCAACACCAAGGAAGAGGAGCAGCAGGCCAACTTCTTCATAGCATTGAGCAATGGTCATTCCCAGAGACTTTAGACCTGAACGGATGAGAAGAAAAACACCAGGAATGTTCTCAGTTAATAATCCAGAACTATGTTGGAACTAAGCTTTGGACATTTGAAATAAGAGAAACTAAATATGTCAGACAAAAAGGTTTTATTTGATGATAAAGATAAAACAGAAAGATGAACCTGGGGAAGAACCGATAAACCTCTGATCCAAACGAACCAAAAGGCTCTTTGGGAATCTTTCCATATTGGAATTATTGATAGATTCAGCTACAGAAATGGGAACCAAGGATTCCGTTTCAAATGGGTTTTTTGCTAAGACCAAAACTGTGGTTTCTGCCTTGAGTCCCTTGAACTTTATTGTGTCCAGGTCCTAAAGGTCAGACTAAAGTGGACTAACAGGCATGAAAACATGTCCCAGGAAATAATCAGGACTTGACTGAAAATGAGTGAAAAACTAGCCAAAGTCCAAAGAAGAAAACCTTCAGAAAACCTGGGAAACTTGAAGAACTGTTCATCCTCAGGAATATGGACAGGAATATGCGTTTAGAGTAAAGAATCTGCTCTGGTTGGTCAGGACTGAACTGAGTGAAAAGCAGCCTAAGACCAAACAAATCTTTAGAAAGACCTTCAGAAACTTTGGAGAACTGTCGATCCAGATGAACGTCTGGATCCAGGGAGGAAACATAAAAAGTGAGGGCTTGGATAAGGAGTTTTATAGTATGATAAATGGGTCTTTCTTCCTCATGCAGAATAATGTTTATGGTTTTGTTCTCTTGAAATGTTTAAAGAGACACCACCATCTCTGGGGAGTGATTGGAAGGAATAAAGAGAAGCACAGCATCTAACAGCTGGAACTATAACACAGTGGTGGGTGTAAACAGCTCACTCTGTCCTCTTATTGGCTGAACCTGACAACTGTACGAACACATGACCTCATGCCTCAGAATGACTTCATCTTCTTTGACCTCTGGGAGGACACAGAAAGTGATTTTCAGGTTGGAGGTTGCTGTAGAACTTTGGTACGGCTGCAGAAGGTGGCATCTGCCTCTTTCTGCTCTCAGGCTGCTACTCTGTCAACTAATGACTGTAAACGGGATGCTCCTGCGTTCCTGGAGTTGTAGTTAGAGCAGCTCTGACTCCAGCTGGATCCCGATGTTCTTTCATTATTTTAAATTCCTGCTCTACGTTTCCCTCTTCTCTCCTCCAGCCTGTCCTCCTTCATTATTCATGAATCCAGGGATCATGGTGCTTCCTAAAACCACTCAGATCAAAGCTCTCACTCGTCTGCTTGTGGTGCACCAGCAGCAGTTTTATGTGCATATGTAATCTCACTCTCTCTGCATCTTGCTGCCAAAATGTAGAATCAATATTTTCTTTGTGTCTGAAGACAGAAATGCTGCCGGCTGTTCTCTCAGCTGCTCTTCTTCTTTTGTCCTTGGATGTTCACACATCAGGAGCGTCAAATCCGCTGACGGGAATAAAAAGCTCCGAAAGCTGTAATGTGTGACTCTCACGCCTCGTCGCATTAAGATGTAGGCCTTCTTTGTTCTTGGAGCAGATTGTTGAACAAACTCATTCTCCATAAATGAGCACAGTGGCCTAAAAACCTGACCCAATTAACCGGTTTTGTCAGGAGGAATTAGCTAAAATTTCAGCAATCCATCGTGAGAACCTTGTGGAAGCATACCCTTTTGATCCAAATCAATTCTGCCAAGTACTGAAGAGATTAAAAGTTCTGAATATGAGGAAAGTTGATCAATATTCTCTCATTTAGCAAATAGTAATATTTTAATCAATTAAACTGACCTGAAATAAGACATTTAAAAAAAGGTTCTGCAAAGTATGTATGTGTCATAAAGTGGGTTTTTGATGGACCAAAATGCAGGGAAGAACTCCAGTAGCTCGGAGTTTTAAAGTAAGATGAGTCTTTATTTTCCATGGCAGGACACAGACAGGGTAGCCAACACATGGGATCGGACATACACATAACATAAGGAACCAGTGGGGAATAACGGAAACAAATGGGCTTAAATACAAAACTGAACAGCAGGGGAACCAATGACAAACGTGACCAGACAATCAGGGGGAAACAGAACAGGTGTGGGCTTGGGGTGCAAGGAGACAGAAAACAAAGGACTAGACCAGGTAATTTAACAAAAACACAAGCAGGTATGACAGTATGTAAATATCTGTCTCTAGCTGTACATGCTGCAGATCGATGCTGTTAATCCTTAAAAGTGACCAATCAGAGAAGATTTTTGAAACTGGTCCCGTCTCCAAAGCTATGAAGGTTTCCTTGATCATTAAGTAAAGAATCGCAAACTTGTTCTTTAAAAAGTGACTGAACCTTTTCTAGCTTCAGTGTCTGATTTTCTTTCTTTGGAACTGGAAGCAGAACCAGAACCAACTGTAGGTTGAGGGGTCAGAAAGCAGAAACAGATGAAAACAGCAGCACTTGACCAGGTGTATTTTCTATTAAAGTCATTTATAACTTATGTGTCTCTGATGAAACCTGGATGAGGGTTTACCTGTGGAGTGTCGGCCCAGCTTCAGCATGCGCAGGGTTCTGAGGAGGCGGAGAACCTGGACCACCCGGCCCATGTTCTCCAGCTCTGTGGATCCGCCGTGGAGACTTTCCACTGCCAGCGTCACATAGAACGGCAGGATGGCCAGCAGGTCAATCACGTTCGGGATGCGCCGACTGAACCAGCACTTATCTCTGACGCACACAAAGCGTAGGACCAGTTCACCCGTAAACCACATGACGCACGCATACTCCACAGCATCAAGCAGCCGCGGCCCACTGACACCAAGCCAGCTCACTCCAAAGTCCTCCTCCAAGTCCAGAGAGATGAGCACCATGTTGATGACTGACAGCACTACAAAGAAGATCGAGAGTGAGCCAAAGGTCCGAGCTGCATGGGATGATTCTGGTTTCTCCAGAAGGTTCCAAAGACGCCGGCGAAGGCCTGGACATACTGCGCCAACAAAGTCCTCCTCATCATCATCGGTGTCAAACTCTCGGCGGACGTCCAGGGACTCCTTCTGCTCCTTTCGGCGGTAGTAACGCTCCCGGCAGCAGGAGTTGATACGGAGCTCATCAATGCCCCAGTACTCAATCTCCTGAAGGAAGGAGATCTCACACAGCTCCTCCATGACGTGAAGGTGACCTGTCTGGTAGAAGTTCATCACATACCTGTGGACAACATAAAGAGATCAGTTTGAACAAAGTCTTTAGAATCTCTGATATCTAAACGGGTCAGAATGGTGCAGACAAGAACTCAGTGAGGAGCTGAATACCAAACAGGAAACCAGACACAGAACATCAGCCCACAGACACGGTCAGGCACAGTGATGGAGGGCTGGGGATTTGGGCTTGTTCTGCAGTCATGGAGTGGAGCACGAACTCCTCAGTAAACCCAAATATTCTAGAGTCCAATGTGAATCCATTTGTTGCCATCTGAAGCTTGGTCCAAACGGGATCATCAGCAGAACAACGATCCCAAACACAGCAGCAGATCTGCAACAGGATGGCTAAAAAGAACAAAATCAAGGTGCTGCAGTGGCCTAGTCAAAGTCCAAACCTCGATCTAATTGAAATGTTGATGATGTGGTTCCTAGCAGGAAAATGAAGGAAAATGGGATCCACTCCTTTCATGAACTCTGACTGCAACCATCAGGGGATACAAAGAGGTTGAACATGACAGGGGTTCTCAGAAACACAAGCAGCTGGAAATATTCAAGCCTTTCCTCATGTTTCTGTCACTGAGCTCCTCCAGCTGCTGATTATCTTACAGCTTTTCTTCCTGCCTCCAGGCTGAGAGGCTGCAGACAGTGGAAGCTGATTTACAGCAGAAAGAGTTAAACATGACCTGATCAACCTGGAACTGATCCAATACTGAATAGACCACATGTTTGGGTTCACCATGAAATGTTCACTTATCTTCAGTGCAAATAAAAACTAAAGACACAGCTTCCATCATCCCTCAGACTGATCTCCTGTGTTCCTGCATCTCCACAGGGTGATAATATCTGAAGGTGGTTTCAAATGAAATCTTTGTTAATGTTGCAGACCTCTTGATCTCATGAAGGAGTCCTTCAATGATCTTTGGTTGGATTCCTGTTTTTTTTTTTTTTTGTGTTTCTGAGAAGATGGGTAATTCTGTGTTTTACTAAAGGAATGAAGGAAGTATGAAGATGATTATTTCCTAATTTAAAACTTTAAAGCTTTTACTTTTGACTTGAAACACCTACTCAAAGGTTTGGGAGTTTCTGTCGAAGAAGAACTCGTTTTTGAGGAAGTCAGCATCATCGCAGAGATCCAGCACAGAGTCTCGGCTGCAGCAAGCCAGCTTCCCTAATCTGGTCTCTGGGTGGGGCGCCAGCAGCTCTTGGGACATAACGTACCGACTCCCCCCGACGTTGATGACAAAATCATGGAGCGGGTCTCTGACGCATGAGGCCGGCATCTCACTGAAGAAAACACTGGAGTCCAGAGATACCAGCGAGGCGCTGTCAGCGTAGACCTCCAGCCCTGCCATGGAGGTGGTGGGGAGGCCCATGATGGAGGAGAGAGGAGCTGGAGGAGAAGAAACAGAAAACATCTGGTACAGGTCCTTCTCAAAATATTAGCATATTGTGATAAAGTTTATTATTTTCCATAATGTAATGATGAAAATGTAACATTCATATATTTTAGATTCATTGCACACTAACTGAAATATTTCAGGTCTTTTATTGTCTTAATACGGATGATTTTGGCATACAGCTCATGAAAACCCAAAATTCCTATCTCACAAAATTAGCAACCCCGGTGAGAACCCCAGTGAGAACTCCAGTGAGAACCCCGGTGAGAACTCCAGTGAGAACCCCGTTGAGAACTCCAGTGAGAACTCCGGTGAGAACCCCAGTGAGAACTCCAGTGAGAACCCCAGTGAGAACTCCAGTGAGAACCCCAGTGAGAACCTAAATGAGAACTCCAGTGAGAACCCCGGTGAGAACCCCGGTGAGAACTCCGGTGAGAACCCCAGTGAGAACTCCAGTGAGAACCCCAGTGAGAACCCCAGGGAGAACCCCGGTGAGAACTCCGGTGAGAACCCCAGTGAGAACTCCAGTGAGAACTCCAGTGAGAACCTAAATGAGAACTCCAGTGAGAACCCCAGTGAGAACCCCAGTGAGAACTCCAGTGAGAACCCCAGTGAGAACCTAAATGAGAACTCCAGTGAGAACTCCAGTGAGAACCCCAGTGAGAACTCCAGTGAGAACCCCAGTGAGAACCCCAGTGAGAACCTAAATGAGAACTCCAGTGAGAACCCCGGTGAGAACTCCGGTGAGAACCCCAGTGAGAACTCCAGTGAGAACCCCGGTGAGAACCCCAGTGAGAACCCCGGTGAGAACTCCGGTGAGAACCCCAGTGAGAACTCCAGTGAGAACCCCAGTGAGAACCCCAGTGAGAACCTAAATGAGAACTCCAGTGAGAACTCCAGTGAGAACCCTGGTGAGAACTCCAGTGAGAACCCCAGTGAGAACCTAAATGAGAACTCCAGTGAGAACTCCAGTGAGAACCCTGGTGAGAACTCCAGTGAGAACCCCGGTGAGAACCCTGGTGAGAACCCCAGTGAGAACCCCAGTGAGAACTCCAGTGAGAACTCCAGTGAGAACCCCAGTGAGAACTCCAGTGAGAACCCCAGTGAGAACTCCAGTGAGAACCCCCGTGAGAACCTCGGTGAGAACTCCGGTGAGGAGCTGTTTCTGGTTGGGTGATGTATAATAAAACATCATCTGCATAAAGCAAAACTTTATTAGTAGTTTAATGTGTTATAAATAGTTGGATCTTTCTGCAAAGGGCTCTGTGGCCAGAGAGAGTGGGCATCTCTGTGTGAATCAAAATCTGGTTGGTAACAATATGAGCATGAAGATGGACATAAAACCATTTAACTATTAAAATCACATTTTCACCCCATTTAAATCTTCTCAAACGTTTGCATCAGGTCATTCAGTCTGGTCCAATGCCTTTTCAGCATCGAGGTCAACCAGTTTGCCAGTAGAATAAATAATGAGAAGTAATTGTGTAAGATTGAAAGATGAATTTTTCTGGGTTATAAATCCGGTCTAATCGGGTGTACTAGACAGGGTTTAATCCGTTGGGCAGTATGTTGGAGAATATTTTCCCATCTGGACTTAGTAAAGGCATCTTGCAACTGTAATAGCCTCTGTAAGGGTAGGAAGGATAAGGCCTGTCAGCTGGAGGCTGAGTAAATGTTTAATGCAGGTATGGACCATGTGGCCCTGGGGCTTTATTGCTTCTATTTCTTCTATTGTTATTTCTAAGTCCAGCTGCACCAGTTATCCAGGAACCGTTTCTTGGAGTCATAGTCTATATTCTGCATAGCATAAACACTTTGATAAAACATTAAAAATGGATCATTATTACCTTTAGGATTAGTTAAAACGTGGCCTCTGTTATTTCTAATGTTACTGTCTAATGTCTCCTGTTGTCTGAGTCGTCTATGTCGTTTATGACCGAGCTCAAAGTATTTCTGCTTGGTGTTCAGAAATGCTTTACTGGTTTTTGCTAAGAGTAAATTATTATATTCATACTTTAAAGACATGTTTTTTTATTTACAACATAGTGAAAGGTGTTTGGGTATTTAGTAGCACATCCTACTTTAGCAGGTATAGTTTCTGAATTATCATTAATATTAAAATACAGAAAATGTTTGCTTCCCTTCTTATCTGGGAGTAAAGGGTTCGGTCTCCATACCTGCAGTGGTCTGCATGCATTGTGAGTGTTGAAGGTGCATGGGATAGGGCAGTGATCTGAAACGACAATCCAAAAGAAGGTGGTCAGTTCTGCTATACGAGTTATATCTTGATGAAAACAAGAAGTAATCTCTGCCAGTAGTGTTCACAATTCTGGGATAAACTGGAATAATCACTGATGTTGAGAGAAAGACAGAGTAGTTTCTGAGCTGCTTGGATGAAGAGGATTTATCAAGGTTAGGCTCCAGTTAAATAAGATTTGTTTGGGACATTTGTGGTAAAAGTTTCATCACTTCTTTAAAGAGAAACCGGCTCTCCACATTAGTGGCAGAAATATTCAATATAGTGAGAGGTATCCGTCCAGCCCAGTCAGCAATCCTTCTCTTATGCACAAATGAAACAACTACTTTCTTTACTGTAGCTGTAGCTCTGGCTTTGGCAGGGAAGAATGAATAAAATAAGCTCAATCCACCTATATCTCAAACTTGTATGAAATGTTTCTTTCAAATGAGTTTCCTGCAAAATCTGATGTCAATGTTTTAAGGACTTTTCCTGTTTTCCCACATTCCAGCTAACAAAGGTCATATTTGTACCATTTTGTAAGTGTACGTTATTCTGAACAGGCATGTCAAAGGAAAGTAAGGAATGTTATCAGGATGTAAAACAACAACCCAGCATCTCATTCCTCCAGACTCCTCCAATAAGTATTGAAAAGGACAGATTTTCATGAATAAACTTCAGTTCCGCCGCTTCAACGAACAAACAGGCAGCAGCGTGAACAAGCTGCAGACAGCAACTGTACAAAGGAAAGAAGTAAAGTAGAATACAGGTCCTTCTCAAAATATTAGCATATTGTGATAAAGTTCATTATTTTCCATAATGTCATGATGAAAATTTAACATTCATATATTTTAGATTCATTGCACACTAACTGAAATATTTCAGGTCTTTTATTGTCTTAATACGGATGATTTTGGCATACAGCTCATGAAAACCCAAAATTCCTATCTCACAAAATTAGCATATTTCATCCGACCAATAAAAGAAAAGTGTTTTTAATACAAAAAACGTCAACCTTCAAATAATCATGTACAGTTATGCACTCAATACTTGGTCAGGAATCCTTTTGCAGAAATGACTGCTTCAATGCGGCGTGGCATGGAGGCAATCAGCCTGTGGCACTGCTGAGGTCTTATGGAGGCCCAGGATGCTTCGATAGCGGCCTTTAGCTCATCCAGAGTGTTGGGTCTTGAGTCTCTCAACGTTCTCTTCACAATATCCCACAGATTCTCTATGGGGTTCAGGTCAGGAGAGTTGGCAGGCCAATTGAGCACAGTGATACCATGGTCAGTAAACCATTTACCAGTGGTTTTGGCACTGTGAGCAGGTGCCAGGTCGTGCTGAAAAATGAAATCTTCATCTCCATAAAGCTTTTCAGCAGATGGAAGCATGAAGTGCTCCAAAATCTCCTGATAGCTAGCTGCATTGACCCTGCCCTTGATAAAACACAGTGGACCAACACCAGCAGCTGACACGGCACCCCAGACCATCACTGACTGTGGGTACTTGACACTGGACTTCTGGCATGTTGGCATTTCCTTCTCCCCAGTCTTCCTCCAGACTCTGGCACCTTGATTTCCGAATGACATGCAGAATTTGCTTTCATCCGAAAAAAGTACTTTGGACCACTGAGCAACAGTCCAGTGCTGCTTCTCTGTAGCCCAGGTCAGGCGCTTCTGCTGCTGTTCCTGGTTCAAAAGTGGCTCGACCTGGAGAATGCGGCACCTGTAGCCCATTTCCTGCCCACGCCTGTGCACGGTGGCTCTGGATGTTTCTACTCCAGACTCAGTCCACTGCTTCCGCAGGTCCCCCAAGGTCTGGAATCGGCCCTTCTCCACAATCTTCCTCAGGGTCCGGTCACCTCTTCTCGTTGTGCAGCGTTTTCTGCCACACTTTTTCCTTCCCACAGACTTCCCACTGAGGTGCCTTGATACAGCACTCTGGGAACAGCCTATTCGTTCAGAAATGTCTTTCTGTGTCTTACCCTCTTGCTTGAGGGTGTCAATAGTGGCCTTCTGGACAGCAGTCAGGTCGGCAGTCTTACCCATGATTGGGGTTTTGAGTGATGAACCAGGCTGGGAGTTTTAAAGGCCTCAGGAATCTTTTGCAGGTGTTTAGAGTTAACTCGTTGATTCAGATGATTAGGTTCATAGCTCGTTTAGAGACCCTTTTAATGATATGCTCATTTTGTGAGATAGGAATTTTGGGTTTTCATGAGCTGTATGCCAAAATCATCCGTATTAAGACAATAAAAGACCTGAAATATTTCAGTTAGTGTGCAATGAATCTAAAATATATGAATGTTAAATTTTCATCATGACATTATGGAAAATAATGAACTTTACCACAATATGCTAATATTTTGAGAAGGACCTGTATGTTCCCTGTACTGCTGCTGACCTCCTTTAACAACCCTAACCTTCTGACTGACACCCGTCAGTAGAAATAGACGCTCACTGTTTGTATTCAAGCACAACACTAGTAGGAAAACAGGCTGAGAGACTGTAATAAATCCTTGTTGTTGATCCAGTTTATGCTGCGTTCTGCATAGTTAAGGGTCTCTTTTGGGTCACTTTCTTCTCACTGCCGTATGTCACTAGTAATTTCCCAGGATATATTGGTCCATTTCTGGCACCAGGTATCCCATACAGTAACTATCTCACCATCGCAAACGCAGCTCTACACTTAGCTAGGGAAGGAGGGAAGTCTGGGAAGATTTTGGACCCTTATACCTCAGATCTCTGCAGCTTCCCGCAGTATTTCTTCACACACGGCAGACATGTTATCTCAAGAGGTCAGAGAGGGTCACATAGTTTAGGACTCTGGCGATTCACTCTGTGCGCTCGGTCAATAAGTGAATCCTCCTCGAGAGACGGTGAATATCCAGGATGTTCCTTCATTTTATTGAGCTCAGCCCTTTAAAACGCCAGTTTTATTGAGAAAGTGGATGCGACCCTAACCTGGTAACGTTTTAACAGCTGGACCAAAACTTTACTATATTTCATTAATATATTTTCAAACAGCTTTAAATATTAAACAGGAATATAATGTTTACAGAAAAAACATTAAAGGAACATGTTGCATCTAATTAGGAAAGAGAGCCTGCTGGACGTCCCTCCTGATATGGGATGGGTAATGTGTCGGGAAAAACGGGATGCTACATCTGTCATATCCACGGTGGTTGTGTGAAGGCTGGGTGCAGGCTGTGTTTTTTTCTCCTACGCAGGGTTGTGACTGGCAGGTGCTGCTACACAGGTGTCACTCATCAGTGAGCTATCAACCGGGGCTCTTAAGGAGTGGAAACCCAGAGGGAGGTATCAGCATGGCGTGGTAAACAGCTAGACCTCTGCTGCTCTGCAGTCTTGCTCCTAAGCGATCTCCTGAACATCTTGTTTTTTCTCCTCTGCCTACAGATCTGGTTTTGCCAGAAGCCACCGTGGATATTTTTCTGTCTCCTGTCTCCACCTGTGTCATGTTCAGAGGATTGAGGAAACTAAAGCCTCGACGCCTCTGCCTCCAACTCTGAACCCAGGTTCCTAGGCGACCCCTTCATCAAGCCTCTGAGGATCATCCACCTGCCTGTCCACCCTCCCATGGCTTTTCCCAATCACAGTGGAGAATACCGGAAAAGAGAAACACAGAATCATAGAAGCGAGGAAAGAATTCAGCCTCAGCCAACGTGGGTAAAGACTGATCCCTCCCCAGCCTCATGACAAACTCTTCTTCAGTAAGTCAAACCCTGAGAGAGATTCTGATTATTTCTCCGTTCGCATTCTGGATTTCTCTAAGCCTCTCCTCCTTCCTCAGTATGATCCCAATTCTGCCTGCTGATCCACTCCTGGTTCCTGTCCGATCTAGACCAGTAAAACTTAATAAACTGTCTTGGTCCTCATGGTTGTGTAAACTCAGATTCTGAGAAAAACTCACAATGACAGCATCATTTGATGAAAATGAAATCTATCAACCCACAGAAGGCTTCATCTGAAGAGAAATTTAATCTGAACTGATCCAGCAGGCTGGTCCAATCTGCTGAAATGTCATCCCAGCAACTCAACATGGTCCCCAGCAGTTTGGTTGGTGCCCAGATGTTTGTATCCATGCCTGACAACATCAGAGCATGCTCCTCATGAGATGATGGATGGTGTCCTGGAGTATCTCCTCCCAGATCCTCACCAGGTGGTGTCATATGTACCTAAACATGATGTCCCAAAGATGTTCTACAGGTCTGTGTCCCTCCATGGAAATCAGTGTTGTAATAAGTGACATTGGACTTGTTTTTCTCTTAAGGGTCGGGTTGCGGTCTTTTGGACTTCTTTCTGAAGGTGAAGTTGCTTATTTGGGCTTGGCTTTCTTTCTGTGTGAAACCCATTGATTATCTCCAAGCTCCCTGCAGTAAAGCCAAACACGCGTGGTTGGTAGTTTGTCCTTTTCACGCTGCCGTTTCCTGGTCATCGCGCCCAGCCGAGTCGACAAACACACGAGTCCAGAGTGACGAGGCAGCGTGAGAATGAGATGCAGCAAGTGGGGAAAATATGGAAGAAACATAAAATGTGTCTTTTCTATTAAACAGATTTTAAAGAAAGTCAGTTTGCTGTCATGTGTGCAAAATGCACAAACTTTTAATCAGAGATTAAAAGTTTTTCAAACTATTTAAACAATTCAAAATTAATGTGGTGAAAGTGATGATCAGAATCTTGCTGCTGCCATAATAACTGAATATATTTACACTGTTTACAAGCGGCCTCTGTTTTACGGAGGGTTCTGGGTTGCCTGTTGGGCTTATGTTCATAGAGTAGGTTGCTTGTTTCTCTCGTGAGATTTGGCAACACTGTTGCATATGTCTATGTAGGTTGGGGTGGGCTGCTCTCCCAGGGCGACATGCTGACGATCCGTCCCTGCCTACAGGACAGAGGTAGCATGAAGTCAGTCTGCTGCTGTTCCACCTGTAAGTATCTGAGTCTAGATCTTCTTCCCTGAGAACTCAGAGCTGTGGAGCTTCAGCTGAGGAACTCATCACTGATCAAACCCTGAGTTGATCTCAGAAGGGCTTCTGTGACGTGACCGTTAGGATGAGCCACTGATAGTTTTAGCTCTGGAACAACCTTCCCTAGTGGCTGAGAGCACAGCTTCGGTTACATGATAATGACATTGTATCCAAAGGTCAGAGATACCACCTGGTCCATTTAACTGACTCACAGGAACCAAACTTGGACCAAGAACTCCAAGAAAGAAGCCAAGCTAGAAACCAGAAGGTCCATTTTCTTCTGTGAAAGCACCTAATTATTGTGGTTTCCTCTCATTCTGTTGGATCCACGTGAACACCTGTCTGCAGGTAGCAGGTTCAATGGACAAACCTTCAGTAGAGGTGCTGAAACGACCTCTGCTGCGTTATGGTGAAGGATTAGTTCTGACCTTTCTCCTCCCCCCACCAGAGACCCTTGTCCACGACCAGCTATATGGAGAAGTCCCAACACAAGGAGTTAAAGATGGAGAGGGAGGAATAGGAGCAGCTCTTCCTTTCATTCTGAAACAGGAGGAGATGTCCCATGTTGGAGCTCCCTTCACTGCTGCTTCATCACTCATTGATAGGATCATCACAGCCCAACAGACGACATCATGGTACCCAGTATAGTTCACAGTGGATGGAGGTCCACTTTCAGCAACCAGTCAGATGTTCCACCATATCCTCTCCAATGTTTAATGCTTAAAGAAAGTTCTGGGTCTCTGGCTGCAACCCAGCATCAGCCTTCACCCACCTGATGCTGCACACTGCTGATCAGATGGCTGAAAAAAGGCTCCTAAGATTTTTCCAGACCAATTCAGCTATTTGGAAATATTTCATGAAAAACAGGTACTGTTGTGGAAATGAAAGGAGCGCCACCTATCACTCTTAGCAGGTAATGCTGGTTCAAACCCCCAACTGAGTGCAGACGGCCCGACTCATGAAGCAGCAGAACAAAAGCTCCAGGTTAAATCCAGACATTAGGTCTTCATCAGATTCTTCAGTACCAGAGACTGTGCCATTATCAATGGGTTTTATGAATGAATTATTATAGTTTTATTCTTTTAAATTAAAACATGAACCCAAAGCTTCTGTGTTCTCTGCAGGTTCTCCAGTTTCTTCCAGTCTGGGACACAGAGGAGGACGAGAAGAAGCCGGAGCTCCTCTTCATATGCCTGCTGGGTTTAATGTGAAGAAATGAACCTGGAATTTACACGTCACACCTGTGTCTCTCCTCGCGCTTCATCTCCTCCATGTTCACACAGAGATCAGAGGCCTCAGCAGGGGAGATGTTTCTACAAAATGATTTGGGTTCCTCTACATAAACACTTCCTGTTCCACTTAATCACATCTGAACATTTCTTGTCTCTTCTCCATGTGAATTTCCTGCAGGAATCAGTGTGAGCTCCTCCTGCTCGTATTATTCAGTTTTGTCGGAGCTCTTTTCACAACATCCTCACGTAACCTCCTCTGAGACCCGGCAGCAGCAGCATTAGCGAATCAAATAGAAGGACAGAAACACAAAGACGAGAGCAGAACCGAGCTGCCGCCGGCGCTGTCCTACTTCTAGAAACTCTGCCTGCTGTAATATTTCAGCTGTTCCTAATTAATGAATGGGATGCTATTCCTGTGATCATTCATCCCTTTTCTAGGTGCTGCTGTCTGAGGTTCTCAGAAGCTTCTGCATGCAGAATTTTACATGATGTTCTTTGAGGTTCTGATCAGTTCTAGCAGACCCAGGTGTGCCTTCTTCAGCTGTGTGATCCTATCACTGGAAACCCACTCTGTCATGGCTCAAAGTCCAAAGGAGGATTGTAGGTGTCTGGTTCTGAACAAACACAGAACCCAAAGATCAAACCTGGAATCTGACAAACTGGGATCTAAACAGAACCAGAATCAAACTGAAAGCATGGTTGAAAACCTTCTTCAGGTCCACAGAACCCATCTGGACTGGATCATGACCTCCTCCCAGGAGTGAGGATCTGATCCTCAGCTCCACAGAAGAAACACTGGTAGACACCAGCAGGGATGGGACCTGAAGAAGGAAGCCTTTGGGTTCTGGAGCAGCTGACAGTAACATGTGACACCATTCCTCCCATCCCATCAGCACATACCTGTAGATACATGGAGCTTTCTTCAGCAGCAGGTACCACACCTCTACGGCAGTGATAGGAACATCATGATGATGGAGAAAATGTGACTTTATCACACCTGCGTTCAACAATCATATCTCTGTTTCCCTGCTGTTGGGTATTAGAAGCTTTGATGTGGATCTGGTTCAGAACATCTAGCGATGTGTTTGTTGGTCGAAGATTCCTGTGATGGTCTTAGTCTTTATCAGAACCAGGTTCACAGGAGCTCTGAAGAAGACCTGAGTCCCGGACCTGCAGCAGCACCGAGGAGTTACAGTTATAAGCTACGTTTTTTGACAGGAACCTCGTGGATCTTCAGCTTCTGGACCAAGCTGTGAAACAGCAGGTCTCCTTCCCTGCTGGTTCCTGCTAATATTAACCTCTAAAAGCAGCTTCAAAACCTTCCCAACTGATCTTCTGACGTCTATGTTCTTTTTTATGATTAAATTCTAACAAAAGCAATTTTTGATGATGAATATTAGATCTAACAGCCTGGAGGATTCCCTTCCAAGCGTCCTCTCACAGAGACATGAAGATAAAAACAGATTCTCCTAAGTCTGACCTGCTTTCAGTGAAGACATGGTTGCTCGTCGATCACGAAGATCCTTTCCTGCTGAGAAGTTTCACATCATCACATGTTAGAAAATTATCTGAGAAACAAAGCGAACTGCAGCAGAAATGAAAAAGGTCTGAAGCTCTGAAGATCCTGAAACTGCTGTAGATCCAGGAGCTTCTCCTCTCTGCTAAGGTTGGCGCTGCAGTTTGAAGTGGAGGTGGGAGGTATGAGAAGTAAACAGTGACACGAGGAGGAGGAGGAGGAGGAGGAGCATCCTAACAGAAGATGATTTTCAGCAGTAAAATTAGTCCTCTGTAAATTCAGTCTGATGTTTTTTCTTTGATTTTTAACTCTTATTGTTTTCGTTTTATTTTTAGATCTTCTGAGCTCCTGTAGTCTTCAGCTGTCTCTGTCCAACTGGACTCCTGTCCTGTTCTGAAACGGATCAGCTGATGACCAGTGGATGCTAACTGGGAACCTGTCAGAGGAGTTCAGAGACCATTGCATCAAAAGCTCAGATTTTTCTGAATAAACTGATCCAAAACCCACTTCTGATCCACAGAACACAGCAGAACCAATCAAACCCAAAACTAAGACCTGAAGACATGGCTAATGTCCCAACGGTCCAGTCCACTTCACTGAATAATTGAAATAGGCCATCTGGGAGCGCCACTGAGGAATCCAACAAAAGGCAAAAACCTGCATGGAAACTTGAGCCCTGGGTAACGGGACAGTCCAGAGAGCTCATCTGTTGGGACGGGTTACTGGACCTGAAACATTGGGCTGCAGCTGGGAGGCAGTGGGAACTGAGGAAAACTGAAGGAATAGCAGGAACAAAGAATATCCTGGGATCCCAGTTACTGAATAAAAGTAAACGTGGATAGAAGAACTAAACCTAAAACACAGAAGCCAGTGAGAACATGGAACCAACATTCTCTCTAACTGCACTCTGAAGGAGAACCAATACAAGAACCCTATGGTTCTGTTCAGTTCTTCCCCTGCTGATGAAAACAATAATCATCCCTGTTGCTAGGCAACAAACTGGTTTCTGGTCCAACTTTATGGAAATGTAAGAACTGCTCCACTTTCTTAGCCCTGTATGGTGCTCCCACAGCGCCACCATGTGTCAGTTTGAAGCATGAGCAGCAGCCAGAAAGCAGTGGAGTAAAGGTGGACTGCCTTTAACTGGGTTTAATGGTTTCATCTGACTGGTTCTGTTTTTTTTATGATGCTCCTCTGCACATCAGAGGAATGAAACAACACAGACCATAATGAGCTCCAGAACCAGCTCCTCTCTGACCCACTTTGGGTCCTGACCCTCATCAGCCTCACCTGAACCCTGCTGCTGCTGAGCATCTTATTAAATTGCCTCACCTGTTTGAGGTCAGAGCAAAGTCTCAGTGACGGTCTGCAGCTTCAGTCAGAGCCATCCCAGGTCCAGCAGCTCCAGGTCCAGATGAAGCCCGATGACCCTGAGTTAAAAATAAAGTCTCCTCTGTTCTCCTAACAAGATAACATGTTCGGATTGTTCCAAAGAAGATAGTAAATCCAACATCTGACTGCAGAAGACCCAGTTTTGATCCTGTGGACAGTAAGAACCTGCTGGTGTACTCTTTGGGGTCTGAACAGTTTTCAGTCTCCACATGAAGCCTCAACCTCCATCCATCTCAAAAACCTCAGCAGAGTACAAGATTCCTGCCAGACCAGGACCCAGAAAACCTGCTGCATGCTTTAATTTTCAGCAGGTTAGGTGTGTTCACTGGTCTCTGTGAATGATTGGACAGCTGCAGCTCATCCTGACCAACACCAGGAACATGGCTCAGATGCCTGCAGTGCACAAATCCTTGAACTGGTCTTCAGTTTGGTTAAGAAATCTTGTTAATCTTCCTGGAGTTCAGATATGAGACTGGTTCACTCAGAGTTCCCATGACCAGAACTTAACAGTCTAACTCCCCGAGAACTTGAGATGATCCAGAAACTGTTGCTTTGTTTAGATCAGTAAAGAAACAGGAATGGTTCCTGTAGCTTTACATGAAAGGACAGAGATTATTTCATCATCACATGATTTGATCAGAAATGTGTTTTGATTTTGAATTTTACTGCTTCTTTGTTTACATGATGTTCTTCAGAACTTTGATATATCTGTGTTTGAATGGTTCAGTACCAAAGTCTAATTCTGTTCTGATCCAGTTTATGTGCTGAAAACAATCAGCCTGCCTCGTTCCTTGATTTATTTGTTGTTACGTTGCCACCTAGCGGTGAGCCATGAGAATAGAAACCCCGCTATGCTTTTGTAAAATTTATTGTAATGTTTGTTTACAAAGTATAAATGAAATATGAGACATCAGTTATGAAAACATGTTAGATTATACATACAGTAGAACATGTTTATAAAATAAATGAACACAGAAATGGACCAGGGCTGGGCGCAGTGTGGAGTTTCTCTCTCACCTTTTTCCACAGGGTGTGACAGGCAGGAGCAACCTCACAACTGTTGCTCATCAAGGAGCAATCAATGAGAGCTCTTAAGCTGCTGGAAACCAGGAGGAGGCATCACTTGAATCTGACTGAACTGTTCAATGGTTACGATTAATTGAAATGTATGAACCTGACTTTTGTGAAGAGCCTTGAGACGACATGTGTTGTAAATTGGTGCTATATAAATAAAACTGAATTGAATTGAATTAGAGATGCAATCAGACCAACAAGACCAGCTCAGAGAATTGCTTGTTTAAATATTAATCATTCTGATTCTTACCTTTCCCTTAAGGTTATTACACTGAAGACTCTGGCCTGGCTTTTTCATCTTCGATCCGTCCCCGGTCTGGTGGATAAATGCTTGATTGTATTTATTACTGCTGAAAATCATCTCTTGTTTCCCTGGACCAGCAAGCACAAGGAAGGTACTCAGAACCAGAGAACCACAGCTTGTGTCTGTCCACCCTCCAACTCCACTCACCTCCTGGAAGGAACTCCTCGCATCTCACGCCAACCTGTCAAACTCGGTTTCTGTGGCTTACCCATCTTTACCGGAACATTTTCATCCACCTCCAAGAAAGCATCGTCTCAATCCTCTGCAAACCCACTATTCACTTACCTCCAAAACTCCTGCTCGTCTCTTCCTGAGTATTCTGATCCGCTGTGACCCGACTCTGGCTGGATCCAGAAACAGTCCCTTCCTGATAACAAACTTGTTGAACTTTCTCCTTGTCTCTGTGGTGGTTGCCATAGAGTCTCCTGGTCCCACAAAATATGACATATTCAGCTGCAATAAATCAGATATAATAATTTGCTCTGAGATCTATGAGATTGAAGGTCATATGTGAGTTCAGTTCAAATGTGTTTGTGTTTGGGAGGAAATAAGAAAAACTGATAAGCATACAACCGAGCTTTTTGGTTATTAATATTTCTAGATTAGGGGTGCCTGGCTGTAGGACATTGAATCCTTGTCTAACATGTGAACTAGAGGCTGACATTTTTTCGGGAGTCCCACGGGTCACGAGATTCCCGCGGGACGGGAGACAGCGTCAGTAAAGATCACGTGATTGGGACGGTACAGGATAAAACATGAACTGGAGCAGACGGGATCGGGAGCTAATCAATAGGAGGGAAAATAAACTAGGATCAATTGTCTTTGGAAATGTAAAACTGAGACTTTTTTATAAACTTTAAGAAAATAAAACTTGGATCGACGCCGCCATTGTGTAGTTTTTTTCCAAGAAACCTAAACTATAATGTGAGTCAAACGAACTACATGACCCACAAGCCAACAGTGCTTCTGATCGATGTTTTCCACCTGCGTTCAGGATGGAGGGAACAAACGCAGGTGGAGAACTGGACGTAGTAAAATTGGATTAGCAACGTAAAGTCAGAAGTAAAGATTTATCTATTAAACTCATAGAGCTGACAGGAAAGTCACAAATATTACTGAACTTCAGGAGAGTTGATGTTAACACGCAGTCTGCTGCTTGTAAAACGTGTTTAGTTGTAATCAAGTTCACCAGAGATTAAAGGACACTTGTTAGACAGATTCTGGATTAAATCAGTCCTGCTTCTCTTCATTCATCAAACCAAAAGTACCATCATGTGTCAAGTTTCATCTGACCAACAAAACTGCTGCATTAAAGATTTAAGAGCCTTTGCCACAGTAGAGGGGAAAGGTACGGAAGCCCGTGAGGGGACATGGAGGTTGTTTTTGTTTTTTTGCGTCTCCACGCAATACTTTTACGTTCGGCATTTTGGAGCAACAGCACAGATGATAAACTGCTCATAAAACAAACACTGATATGTCATTGATATGATTTATTTATCATATGCAGGTTAACATGCAGTAAACAATGTGATTAAATGTTTAGGATAAGAAGAACCGTTCAAATCACGATAAAAACAAAAACACTAATGGTGTACAAAAAAAAGTACCCATCATGCAGCAGTAATAAGGAAATAAAGTGTCACAGATGTGGTTTCATGTAGTTTTATTGTTCAGTAGTTTGTTTGACAGCTTGTGGATAAAAACTGTCTTTTAGTCTGATTTGAAGATCATTTTATTTAAGGCTGATTTCAAAATAAAACTCAATAAATCTCAATAATGGGTGTAGTGTTTGTTTCATTTTTGCAGTTATCTGGTTTGGAAACTATCCCACAAAATATTGCGAAATAACTCAAAGACTATTGCGTGAGAACACAAAAGAAAAAAATTCCCCATGTCCCCTCGTGGACCTCATAGAAAGGCTTCATCAAGAGAAGATATTAAATAAATATGTTGTGAAATAGAAAAAAATGTAATGTACCATTAAATGTACAATTTATGTAATACATCATTAAATATTAATTTTTAATTACGTCATGTCGTCTTTAAAATTATACTTAATTATTCAGTGGCACATTTAATTGCATAATAGTCCATTTCATGATATAATGGTACATTTATTGTTTCTAATGATGTATTAAATAAATAAATGGTACCTTTAATTTAATGGTACATTTAATGTTACATTTCTTTCATGTTACATTTACTTCACTTATGTAACATTCACAACATTTATTTATTTAATGATGATTTTATTGTATTAATTTTGTCCAGTTTGACCCTCCATTCTTGATGCCTGTATAGGAGGTCATGTCAGAATTTAAATCAGGTGTTCTGGAGCAGACAAACATCTAAAACTTGCAGGGAAGGGGTCCCTGAGGACCAGGGCTGTGAACCATTGAGGTACAGTTTCTAAATTATGAAGGTTTTGCCTTTTTACACTTTTGTTCAACAAGTACAGTTCTCTGACTAGGTGCATTTTTCTTTCATTTCAGCAACTTGAAACATAAAAGTGATGTCATTGTTCAAAGGAAACAATCACTTAATAAATGAGTAAAATACAACTATGTACATTTTTTTTATTCAACTAAGATAGACATGGTCTGTTTCCTTGTTTAATATTTTATTAGTTCTTTATTATTATTCTTTTTACTTTAACTAGCCTTTACTACAACTAAAAACAGGGACCTAACTGGTCCTTCAAAGAAAGAAATGACCAAAAGACTAAATGAAGAAAACTAAAATGGGAGAGTCACAGGAGTGGGAGTCAATTTACCAGGAGTGGGACGGGAGAGAAAATCCACTCCCGTGTCACCCTCTACTGTGAACTCTGCCTGTTCTTGGGTCCCGTGGCTGTGCAGCAGGGGGCGGTATTGAGACAAACTCTTAACACATGTAAACGTCATTATGTCTAATCCAATAAGCGGAGCTGCCGCCGCCGTGGTCCCGCCCAGAAAGCATCTCGCCCTGATGACTGACTGACAGCTGAGTGGCGGTGTGGTTCGGTTCGGATCTCTGGGAGCAGGTAAACTTTTCTCGGCTGCGTTTTGGCCGTGGGAGGATGGGCCTGCGGCTGGTTCTGGTTCTTCCTGTGTTCGGAAACGTTAGCCGTATGTTACTGAAGCTAACAGCGAGCTAGCAGCTAACTGCTCCCTACTGGTTGAAGTTAACAGGTCTTTAAACTGGTTAAACTGGACATCGGTGGTTACTAACCGTTAACTAGCGGGTCAGCCCCACAAGGACTCAGATGGATCACTACTACCAGAATGTATCCCCCAGTCTGTCTGCATATCTTTGTGATGGCTAACTATCAGCTAACCGACGACTAGCATGTTCAAGTTTCCGCGCGCCAACTCTCGTGCACGTGATGCAAATAAAGAAAGTCCGCTCCCTGTGCGCGCGCCTGATTCCTGTGACCGCGCTGAAAGTTGTCAACATACCAGAGGTGCTGGACTCCGTTCAGATTTCGGAAGATTTAATTAAAAACACGCATCTTTTCGGTTAAACGGGGTTAACTTCTATTCATTATTACTACAAGTAAGTCATCAAAGGTTCGGCCACAGTTCGGCATCAGTGTGACCGCGCAGAACCCAGCAGCCAGGAACAGAACCAGGTGAACTCAAATAGGGTTCAGTGGGTCTGACCTATTAACCCTTGGTAGTTTTTACCCCGCAGGTCCAAATAAAGCTGTGATAAAACGTCAGCATTTGCCCTTTTTGTCATTACAAGCCCAATTCATTCTCAGGAAAAACGCGAAATATGCATCATACTAGGTTAGTAATGGATAAGTTATTTTCATGCAATATTATTGTTTGGACATTGTTTTGTTTTTGTCCCAGAAATTAAGATTTTTTATGTTTTTTACTTTGAGGCCCAAAACATTCTTCTCTAGAGATTCATGAAAATGTTTCACTTTGACCACATCAGATGATATTTGGTCACTGCAGACCTGATTGAAAGTTTTGTTTTGTGTTTTTTTTTTCTTTATTTGCTCAATTTTGAGAATCAGCTTTATTGGCCAAGGTTGTGTTCGCAAACAAGGAATTTGACTTGATGTGTCCAGACATCAAGTATATAACTTTAAGATAAAACTATATGAACGTAATACGCTTGTAAATCAACATTTTTGTCATTGGATGTCATTGGTTTGTCTAGATTTCCTGATGACCTGAACTCCACACCAAAACGTTCAAACATTCAAATATGCGAGGATTACAGTATATCAGAAATGTATTTACAATGGGAGTTGATGGGATCAAACTGGTATTGAGGGTAAAGAGTGTAGGCACATGGAACTTGCATAGGACTCCTGTTCTATGCAGCGTGCAGTTCAGGGGTCATGACATCTTACAGGTAACAAACAACCCTGGCTACATTTCATGTGGTCAGGTTTGAAAGGGACTGACCTATTGAGAATTTTAAAAGTAAGATGGAGTTGTTTGAGCCCAATGGTGGCCTGAGGGTTAAAGCAGTTTTGACTTTGCAGCCACAGATCTGCAATAGTTTAGCTCGTCAGAGAAAAACAGAACCGCTTGAGAACTTTGTCTGTCCTCTGCTGATTGACCATCTACAACTTATGTGTTTCCTGTCAGAAATAAAGCTAGGACAGACATGGGTGACGTGGTGGAGGAAGCGATGGACAGCTCTGCTGTGTCCGAGGAGGAAGTGGGTGATCTGCAGAGAGGAGAGTCGATTCCACGTAGAAGCTGCTCAAAGATATCAGGTATTCAGTTTCCCTCTGTTCTTCGTCAGTCTGCCGGGTCTCTGCAGCCGGTATCAGACAGAACTGTAACGCTGAACGATTTGATTCCTGCTGCAGATGTGGGAGAAATCATTGAAGGAAAGCGGGCCAAGAAGACAGTGGAGAGGCTGGACTTTCAGGCTCCAAAAGTCAAGGAGAAGCTAAAAATTGCAGTCGGTAAAACCTGAAGAAGCTTCAGTCTGCAGGCACATCCTGATCCGTGACTGGAACCTGATTGCTCGCTTGTTTCTGATGTTTTCAGGCAGAGGTGATAAACTGGGAGACATTCCTCGGACCAACTACGAGATCAACAAGAGGAAAGCAGACGAGCTGAAGCTGCTGCACTCCATCCTGTTCGACAGACCCGGAAAGGTAAAAATCCTGGACTGAGACTCCATGGAAATCAGTGCTGATTGCAGGGTAGCTGTCAGAACATAAAAGTTCCCAATAACCCAATACCATCACCTCCAACGGTTCCATGTTCACACATCTGTGATGGAACCCAGAAAAGAAATGAATTTAGTCGGACTAGGATGTCCATGCAGGGAACCTGACTGTGGAGACATCCAGTCACAGCAGACTCGTTCCGGGTGTGTTCAGTGTGAAAACGCCTCCTCAGTGGTTCCGCTGAGTTTAACGAATCTCATGGATCATCTCATTGATCAGGTTCTGCTCAGAACCTCCGTGTTTCAGTAGAAGCTGCGTTACAAAAGGGAAACACGCAGAAGTTGAAGGTTTTGGATTTAAAGACCAAGTCGGGTCAGATCAAAGAACAGGTCAAGAACCAACTGATCCAGACCCCCAAACTCCCCCAGCCTTCTGTGTTGCTCCGCCCCCGCCTGGATGATGTCAGATTCAGTCTCAGCAGATCTCTACAGAACTGAGCAGCTCAGTCTGACGTTCAGCATGGTTCTGATCAGAGATTCATCAGGGATTTTTGGAAACCTCGAACTTTCTGGTCCGGATTTTTAGCTGGTTTCGTTGTTTCATCCAAGAACTGTAAAGAGGTACAAAAAACACATTTTTCCCTACTGTCAGCAGTAAAAAATATATATATATAAAAAATCATCCTGCAGGTTCTGGGACAAAAGGATCTGGACAGGTAAAAGAATTACAGGATATGTCCTCCAGCTGTGTCCATCTAACAAGCTCTGATTGACTCAACCATTTATTTACTGCTGCTCTAAAGGATCAGTTAGTAAATCTCTAGTTACGTAGCAGCTTTCTGAGACTGCAGTAACAAAGGGCCTCATAACAACAGTCAGTCGGTCATAGCAGAATGTCTTAAGAGCATCAGCAGAACCCAGTGATCGGTAACCTGGTTCTTCATTCCAGTCTTGGTCCAACAGCTTGGAAGGATCCGTCTCCTCGGGTCCTAAAGCAAGTGTGAAGGACCATCACTAGGTTCTGCTCTGAGGATCTACTGGGCTGAGGTGTAAGGCTGAATCTAGTCACAGAGAAGGGGAGGAGCCTGAGCATGCAGCGCTTTGAATGGTCAGACTGCAGGAGGACAGAAAGCAGTCTGTGTTACACAGCTCTGCACCTAGTCTGATTAGCACAATTAGCATTACTGAGTTAGCAGGCCTTCCCTTCACTGTGAGAACTTCATTATGTTGCCAACGTTTCCTCATCCAGCATATAAGGTTCCGATCCGTCCAGAGGACGGGTTACCGATAAAGCCACAGTCTTTACTCAACACGTCTGTTTATTCCTAGATCCCAGAAATAATCCACGGCTGCACTTCATAAAACAGTCGGCCGACGTCTCGATGCGTCGCTACTTTAAGCTCATAGAAGCAATCAAATTTGTCCGTTCCATCAGCTTGTCCACTGAACAGCAGTACTTTCTGGTACCATCAGAACCAAATGGGCTTAGATAACACAAGGTCAGTTCTTTGGGCCACATAGGGAGAGATCATCTATAGCAGCAGTTTGATTTGAGGTTCTGACCATCCACAGCTGCCATAATGTCCATCAGTCCTGGTTCTCTACAGCGCCCCCTGGAGTCGCAGTATCTGACGGTCCCAGAATGCGGTGCCATGCCGGTCCAGTCCAGTTTGATTCTGTTTTTGTCCTGAAAGGAGATGGGACAGAGTTGGACTCTAGGATCAGACTGAGTTGTCCCAGAACCCGATCAGTAACAGTTCTATGTTCTCCCTCAGTCCGCCTCCGTCAAGAAGAACCTACGGCTGTTTAACGGCTTCCCATTTGACGCAGACAGCTTGGAGTTCACCAAGAAACGAGAGAAGATGCTCAGGTAAGTCGGCTACTTAAAGTTCCTCTCAGATGATTATGGAACATCGGACCAGTTCCTAATCTGATGACGAGGATTTTTAGTCTTGGAGTTGAAGCTCAGTGAAGGAGAAACGTGTTTAAATCCTGATCCCGGTCCTCAGATCCAATCCACCTTTGTCTCTCCCTTCAGGAACTCCAACCTCAATAACACCAAGCTGAAGCTCATCTGCACCGTTCTGGATCTGGAGAAGAAGGGAACCCACTTGGATCTCATCGACCGGATCCTCAACTTTCTGATCGCCCCAAAGAACAGCGGGAAGGTGAGCTGTCACATCTGACTGTTCATCTCCTTCAGGAAGAAGCTCTTTGTTTCTACACCTTCTCTAAGGGCTTTATCTGTTCGTTCCTCCACAGCGTGCTCCGGTGAAGAAGAAGAGGAGGTCCAAGAAGAAGCTGTCTGGGAATGACTCCAAAGCCAAGAGCAAACCCAAAGCCAAGACCTCCTCATCCAGCTCCAAAAAGTCCAAAGCAGGAAGTAAATCCAAAGCTATCGTGATGGACTCCAGCAGTGATGAGGAGGATGAAGAGAAGATGGGCACTTCAGTTGAGGCAGAGGGATCTGATGGAGAGGAGAAACCCTCAGAGCAGGACGGAGAACAGGAGGAGCAGTCTGACAAGTCAGAGGAGTCTGAAGAGGAGGAGCTGGAGGAGTCTGACGAGGTAGGATCAGCCCGGTTCCACAGAGTTCTGTTCAGATCAGAACGGTGACAGTGGGATCAGAACATCGTTCACACTACTTACTTATTTGCATCGATGATAACCAGAACTAAAATAGAAATCAGCAGAACATAAATGGGTCTGTATGAAAACCCAGAGTCAAATATGCCAGAACCGGCACGTATAGCATGTAGAACACGGTCCAATGGGTTTATTCAAAGAGACGGGCCTCAGTTCGCTGTCATATGTTGATTATTACACTGGAGATCCAGAATCAACTTCTTCAGCTCACACTCGGTTCTGTGTGGCCCGTTGAATGGACAGAATTGGACTTTTTATTTCTTACAGGACCATGACAACAGAACAGGTACTTCCTCCATATGGTTCTGTTTTCACCTGTGAGGTCCTGCTGTGGGTTCCTTATTTGCTGTCTTGTAATTTCTGGACCCTGGTCCAGTCGGACCTTCTTGGCATCAGGTATCAAACAGGAGGGGATTTCAACCTGAACACTGACCCGTGACGTTTGACCTTAAACATCATGTTTCTCAGAAACTGGATTCTGTTTTCGCTTTAGAATCATACATGGACCTTTACGTGTTGAAGTTCAGCACCAGAACTGTGCTTGGATTAATCAGAACATATGTGCGCTCAGAAGAACTTGTCCTGTTGCCGAGAGGCTTTGGAGAACCACTAAGCTGGAAGTTCTCAGGCTGAACTTTATGGACCTTTTGTAAAGTCTTTGAATAAGAAGATAAAAACCTCCAGAACTTCTCTAAAATCCTCAAACAGAAACTTCTCCAAAGTTTGGTTTGATCCAATAAATGAGTTGGTTCCTCTGATGGGGCAACAGATTGGACTTCAGAACCAGGCCATGGAGGCTGTGATTTCTTCTCTTCTAGACTGTTGTAATCAACTGTTCACATGTATCAACAAGAAGTTCTGGATCTCCTTGAGTTGGTCCAAACCTCTGCAGTAAAACTGAACCGGAACCAGCAGAAGTCCCATCAATCATTTTTAAAGGATCTTAAGGAAAAGCTGGTTTGATGGAAGTTTTCAGCTGCTTTTTAAACGCCATTAAAACTAAAAACTAAAGGTTCAATTAAAACATTCATTAAAATATTCAAATGTTTCTGCTCTCTTTGAAACGGACTAACTAACATGCAACTCGCCTGCCTCTCAGAACACCAGCTGTACCCGGTGACCTTTAGTTTCCTTCTGGGAAACAACCAGCATCTGCTGGAAACAGGTGGGGGAGGGGCAGTCTCATTAAAGTCAGTTTAAACCGCAGGAATTCATAGAAGGAGAACATCAGCAGCTTTCATGGACCAGAATGAAATATTAACCTCAGAGAGAAGCTCAGATTCTGGATCTTTCCAGACATTCCCCTCTCCTCACAGAACCGGACCAGTTCATTTATCTGGCATCATTTCATCTCATTAATGAAACTGTTCTACTGATTCCTTTTCTAACTCAGTCTCTGCTTTCAGACATCATGCTTAGCTTCATTTGTAATCTGGACTGTTCTGACCCAGACCTTCTGTAGAGTCTTGACACGTTCAAACTGAACTGATTTTGGTTCTTTTTCTGTTAGTCCTCCAAGCCAAAGTCCAGCAGGGGGAAGAAGAAGAAGAACGCAACAGAGAAGAGGCAGCGAACACCAGCGAAGAAGACGGGGCGTCCCAAGAAAAGAGCAATAAACCATAGGTCAGACGAGTCGGACGGAGACAGCGATTCTGAGGAGAAGGTACCAAACTCCACTCACCTCCCATCTGAATGACCCAGGATCAGGTTCTAACACCGAGCTCTTCCAATTGTGTTTTAGCCAAAGAAGAAGAGAGTAGCAGCAGCTAAAACCAAGAAGGCCGACAGCAGCAGTAGCAGCAACAAGAACACCACCAACGCAGGTCAGCTGCAGGTTCTGCTCAGCAATAGAACCGAGTCATGTAGGCTTTGAACAGAACCACTGCTTCTGTCAAAGCTCTGAGTGCAGAGTTGTGATGTTTTCTGGCGGTTGGGGTGAATATTTCATCCAACATCATCAGTAAATGCCACACCGTAGCCCTTTGTCTGCTGTATTAGAACTGAGCTTTGGTTCCAGTAAGCTGTACTGGTCTTCAGAAAGTAGGTGAATATACTAGAAAAGGTCCTACAGAGGTAACATAAAAAAGCACAAACACCTGCTGCTGGAAGTCCATCCGAAACGTTTCCTGCTGCTTCTTCAAACTGAGGGTTTGAAGAGTTCATATATGAGCTTAACAAAACGCACGAAAGCCCAGATGATTGGTTCCGTTGTCTGATAGTCGATGAACAAAGTTGATCATCACCTCGTTAACCTTCCTTGTGAAACGATCTCAGTAAGTTTCAGCTGATTGCTTTATTTACTGGCCGGCTGTCGGTGTCCTTGAGCAACATGCCGAACCCTAAGCTTCCTCGCTGGCAGTCTCTGCAGCAGCAGCATCATGCCGTCGCTACGGTGACGGTCTCTGCAGCCGCAGCATCATGCCGTCGCTACGGTGACGGTCTCTGCAGCCGCAGCATCATGCCGTCGCTACGGTGACGGTCTCTGCAGCCGCAGCATCATGCCGTCGCTACGGTGACGGTCTCTGCAGCCGCAGCATCATGCCGTCGCTACGGTGACGGTCTCTGCAGCCGCAGCATCATGCCGTCGCTACGGTGACGGTCTCTGCAGCCGCAGCATCATGCCGTCGCTACGGTGACGGTCTCTGCAGCCGCAGCATCATGCCGTCGCTACGGTGACGGTCTCTGTAGCCGCAGCATCATGCCGTCGCTACGGTGACGGTCTCTGCAGCCGCAGCATCATGCCGTCGCTACGGTGACGGTCTCTGCAGCCGCAGCATCATGCCGTCGCTACGGTGACGGTCTCTGCAGCCGCAGCATCATGCCGTCGCTACGGTGACGGTCTCTGCAGCCGCAGCATCATGCCGTCGCTACGGTGACGGTCTCTGCAGCCGCAGCATCATGCCGTCGCTACGGTGACGGTCTCTGCAGCCGCAGCATCATGCCGTCGCTACGGTGACGGTCTCTGCAGCCGCAGCATCATGCCGTCGCTACGGTGACGGTCTCTGTAGCCGCAGCATCATGCCGTCGCTACGGTGACGGTCTCTGCAGCCGCAGCATCATGCCGTCGCTACGGTGACGGTCTCTGCAGCCGCAGCATCATGCCGTCGCTACGGTGACGGTCTCTGCAGCAGCAGCATCATGCCGTCGCTACGGTGACGGTCTCTGCAGCAGCAGCATCATGCCGTCGCTACGGTGACGGTCTCTGCAGCCGCAGCATCATGCCGTCGCTACGGTGACGGTCTCTGCAGCAGCAGCATCATGCCGTCGCTACGGTGACGGTCTCTGCAGCCGCAGCATCATGCCGTCGCTACGGTGACGGTCTCTGCAGCCGCAGCATCATGCCGTCGCTACGGTGACGGTCTCTGCAGCCGCAGCATCATGCCGTCGCTACGGTGACGGTCTCTGCAGCCGCAGCATCATGCCGTCGCTACGGTGACGGTCTCTGCAGCAGCAGCATCATGCCGTCGCTACAGTGACAGTCTCTGCAGCCGCAGCATCATGCCGTCGCTACGGTGACGGTCTCTGCAGCCGCAGCATCATGCCGTCGCTACGGTGACGGTCTCTGCAGCAGCAGCATCATGCCGTCGCTACGGTGACGGTCTCTGCAGCCGCAGCATCATGCCGTCGCTACGGTGACGGTCTCTGCAGCCGCAGCATCATGCCGTCGCTACGGTGACGGTCTCTGCAGCAGCAGCATCATGCCGTCGCCGGGGTGACGGTCTCTGCAGCAGCAGCATCATGCCGTCGCTACGGTGACGGTCTCTGCAGCCGTAGCATCATGCCGTCGCTACGGTGACGGTCTCTGCAGCAGCAGCATCATGCCGTCGCTACGGTGACGGTCTCTGCAGCCGCAGCATCATGCCGTCGCCGGGGTGACGGTCTCTGCAGCAGCAGCATCATGCCGTCGCTACGGTGACGGTCTCTGCAGCCGCAGCATCATGCCGTCGCTACGGTGACGGTCTCTGCAGCCGCAGCATCATGCCGTCGCTACGGTGACGGTCTCTGCAGCCGCAGCATCATGCCGTCGCTACGGTGACGGTCTCTGCAGCCGCAGCGTCATGCCGTCGCCGGGGTGACGGTCTCTGCAGCCACAGCATCATGCCGTCGCTACGGAGACGGTCTCTGCAGCCGCAGCATCATGCCGTCGCTACGGAGACGGTCTCTGCAGCCGCAGCATCATGCCGTCGCCGGGGTGACGGTCTCTGCAGCAGCAGCATCATGCCGTCGCTACGGTGACGGTCTCTGCAGCAGCAGCATCATGCCGTCATACTAGAGGTAACATAAAAAAAGCACGTTCACCTACTTTCTGAATACCAGTACACCTTACTGCAGAGACCGTCGCCGTGGTGACGGTCTCCGCAGCTGACCTTTGGTTTCTCTGCAGCTGAGGACAGCTCTGACGACGATGAGCCGCTCATCAGGATTATAAAGAAAGCTCCAACAGATGATCAGCTAAAGAAGATTGTGGAGAACCTCTTGAAGGAGGCAAACCTGGAGGAGATGACCATGAAGCAGATCTGTCAGAAGGTAAGCATCCTCCTGCTGGTTCCTGCTGTTGTACGACTCCATGAAACCGTTTATTCATTCTAACTTTGTTTCCAACCAAAACGGTTTATAATTATGGAGGACTTCAATAACTGGAGTCACAAATGAGTGCAGTGGTTCAGCAGAACATTTATTTATTTAAAAGTATTTACATGTCATAGTTTTTATTACATTTTGCGGCACAAGTGACTTTTATTTTGTAAGTTGACTGACAGGAAACGGGGTGGAAAGACAAAGGAAGACATGCAGCAAAGATCAACGGGCCGGGACTCGAACCCGTGACGACTGCCTTTCGTAGATGGGTGGCGTGCTTTAGCCCGGTGCTACCGCTGTGCCCTTACATGTCATTATGCTTAAAGAACAAAAAACATTATGTACACATCAAATAATCTGTCATGTTCAATGATTCAAAGTTTTAGAGCTGAACTCTTCAACTAAATGCGTCTCATAAAGAAACCTAAACCCTGCCAACATGCAATCTAGAGCACGTTTACCTATGTTCATTTTCCTTCCATCGTTCACACATCTCCATTACAGGACATGATTGTTGGTCCTTTTGTGATTAGCTCTCATGTTCTGGAATATCTGATTCTGGACCTTCGAGACCTGACCCAAAGTGGTCATCACATCCATCCTTGCAGACGAGATCCAGAAAAGTTATTCTCTGAATTCATAAAAAATGCTGAGGTTCTGCCCTACACTCGGCACTAAGCTTTGAGCTTTTATATTTTTACGGAGGAGTCTTCTTACCGTGGCTGACGTTGGGATTTTTTTCTGTCTCTGTGGAGAGCCGAGCTCCACCTAACCAGGTAACTACAGCTATAGGTGGCTGCAGCAGCCAGAATACTTCAGAAACTACTATACATTCTTCCCTGCTTGCCGACATGCGTGAATTCAGTGAGATTCCACGTTTTGCTGTGGACTCTGTCCACATCGCCCCCTGCTGGTTCCTCCTCACCTGACTCTGAGACTCCTGTGTTTCAGGTGTTCGACACGTATCCAGAACACGACCTGAGCGGCAGGAAGGACTTCATCAAACAGACCGTCAAGACTGTAAGTTTCATCGTCGACACATATCGACATGACAACGCTCATGCTTCTGTTGCAGCTCTGGGTCAGATGGTTCGGATTCACAGAGCAGATCTTCAGTCAGTCAGTTCAACACGTAAGAGACCTCTCAGGAACCGTAGCAAACAGCAGAACCAAAGCATAAAGAGTTCAGACTGAGATCAGGGGCCATGAAGGTGTCCCTTAGATGATTCTCTTGCATTTCATGCTCCTCAGTGCTCAGACCGATGAGCTTTTCCATCTACAGGTGACAGAAAGAACCTCAGTCAGATGGAAAGTGTGAAACTTCTTCTGTTTCTATCAGTTTGAAATGTGCTACGTTATTGTATGAGGCTAAATGTGATTCAGTTTAAACCATAAAAACACAAGTCCATGAAGAAACATCAGGTTTGATGCTCCATGGATTCAATAAATGGAATATTTCAGTGGATTCATGTGAGTTGTAGTTCTCTGTAGTTTATTGTTGTCCATTGAAAAAGTTTCAATGTGGATTCAACACATTTTCACGGCAGGTTCATTTGTGTATGTGCCGAGTTTTGGTGAAACCTTGTGCCACACACGCTTCACACATGAGGCCTCTGAAGTTTGGTTTCAGAGCTCAGTTTGAGGAGCAGAGATGTTTCTGACTGCTGCTCCCAGATCAGTCAGGCAACATCTGCCGGTCCCTGAAACCAAAAGTTGTTCCTGTGGACAGTCAGGGTTCTGAATGATCTTGTGGCTGTTCCAGCAGAAATGTTTTTAGTGTCAGATACTGGTGACCTGGTTATGGAGACATGATGCAGATGTTCCACCAGGATCTGGAGAAACTCATCCATGTGTTTATCTGAACTGATCACTGCAGGTTCTTCACAGATCTGCCTAAAAAGGTCCATCAGACAGCTGCAGTCTATCCAGAACGCTGCTACCTGGTCCTCACTAGAACCTAGAAGGTAGAGAACATCAGTCCAGTTCTAAAGTCCTTCCACTGGTTCCCTGGACCTCAGAGAAGAGACTTTAAAATCCTTCTGTTAGTTTCTAAGTCACTGAATGGCTTAGCACCAAAATACAGTAAAGATCTACTGCTGTTGAATCAACCTTCTAAACCACTCAGGTCTTCTGGTTCCAGTCTACTCTGGATCTCCAGAACCACAACCAAACATGGAGAAGCAGCATTCAGTTCTTCTGCTCTGAAAAATCTGGAACACACTTGCAGAACCCTGCAGAGATGCTGAATCCCTGAGTTCCTTTCAATCAAGTTTAAAACCTATTAGTTCTATTTAAACTATGAACTAAAACATCATTAGTCTCAGTCGGTGGTCCACCTGCCTCCATTAGAACACTGAAAGTGTGCTTTGATGTTCTGTTCAGGTGAAGCTGTTTGAATCGTTTGCTGCTGAATGTTCTACATATAAATGTTCCTTACATTGAAAACTTCCCGTCCAGGGTCATGGAGTACTGGGGTAGTAGAGGAAGGTTCTGAACTCCAAAACGAACCTAAAACTCCAGTTTTGAATGAAGAATAGACTTCAGGATCATCAGTTCATCACATTCTGGAACCAGGTTCTGCTTGAGTTCTGCAGTGGATCAGTATTACCCAGCAGGGGGCGTCGTGTTCTGACACAAACAGGAAGTGTGTTCAGCAGCAGTCAGAGCTCCAAATGAACCAACTGTCTGACCCAGTTTGAGATCTTCATGGTGTCCTCCTTATTGTTCTGATCTCCTGTCTGTCTCCTCACAGTTCATCACATGAAGATGCTGCAGGACTCCATCACATCTCCACCATATTTCTACATGTTATTTAGTTTTATTTAGTGTTTTCTTCGTGAAGCTGTTTTATCAGATTCCAGATGGTTGCTGCGCCCTGCAGGATGGTTCCTCTCTGCATCAGGTCAAACCTTCATCAACAGTCCGTCAGGAAAATGTCGGCCTAATTCTCTTTTCTTAATAAATTTCTACATTTTATAACAAAACTGTGTTGGAGTGGTTTGATTTCAGAAGAAACGTGAAGCTGTTGTTGAATCTGATTCTTTCTTCCATCAGTTTGGGAAGGTGTAAAGCTCATCTCACCTGCAGCCTTGTAGGTGTTGCTCACCTGGATTCAATTCAGTTTATTCATATAGCACCAATTAACAACACATGTCGTCTCAAGGTTCTTCACAACAGTCAGGTTCATACATTCCAATTAATCGTAACCATTGAACAGTTCAGTCAGATTCAGTTATTTATTCAAATTGGATAAAAAGTTTTTCTATCTAAGGAAACCCAGCAGATTGCATCCAGTCAGTGACTTGCAGCATTCACTCCTCCTGGATGAGCATGTAGAGACAGTGGACAGTCACTGGGGTTGACTTTGCAGCAATCCCTCATACTGAGCATGCATGTAGCGACAGTGGAGAGGAAAAACTCCCTTTTAACAGGAAGAAACCTCCAGCAGAACCAGAACCAGGCTCAGTGTGAGCAGGCCATCTGCCACGACCTGACTGGAGGTTTGAGAGAACAGAGCAGAGACACAAAGAGAACAAAGAAGCACTGATCCAGGAGTACTTTCTATGGGAAGGAAAAGTAAATGTTAATGGATGTAGCTCCTTTAGTCGTTTCATCTAGAAAGAAAGAACAGATAAACTCTGATCCAGTTTTCAAGGTTAGAGTCTGAAAGAGAGCACATAGAGTTAGTCACAGTAGAAGCTCAGTCAGTAGCCATGTCTAGGAGAGAGAAAGGGTTAAACACTAAAAGACAGGGCTATGTGGATCATCTGTAGAAGGTGAGCATTAAGTTGTTGCCAGCAGAAGCTCGGATGATGCTGCTCTCCAGAAAGGTGTCACAGGTAGACACAGAGTCAGGCCAGGTGTAGCTTCTAGGAAGAGAAAAGAGAGAGAACATGAAGTCAAAAGCTGAAATAACAGCAAATAATGCAAAATTGGAGAGTAGTGTGAGAATGTAGCGAAGAGGGTGAAAGTGGTCATTATGTCCTCCAGCAGCCTAAGCCTATAGCAGCATAACTACAGAGATAGCTCAGGATAACCTAAGACATTCTAACTATAAGCTTTATCAAAAAGGAAAGTTTTAAGCCTAGCCTTAAAAGTAGACAGGGTGTCTGCCTCACGGACTAAAACTGGGAGCTGGTTCCACAGGAGAGGAGCCTGATAACTAAAGGATCTGCCTCCCATTCTACTTCTAGAGACTCTAGGAACCACCAGTAAACCTGCAGTCTGAGAACAAAGTGCTCTGTTAGGAACATATGGACCAATCAGATCTCTGATGTATGATGGAGCTAGATCATTAAGGGCTTTATATGTGAGGAGGAGAATTTTAAATTATATTCTGGATTTAACAGGGAGCCAATGAAGGGAAGCTAAAATAGGAGAAATATGATCTCTCTTTTTAATTTTCATCAGAACTCTTGCTGCAGCATTTTGAATCAGCTGAAGGCTTTTAACTGCATTTTGTGGACATCCTGATAGTAAAGAATTACAATAGTCCAGCCTTGAAGTAACAAATGCATGGACTAGTTTTTCAGCAGTCACTCCTGGACAGGATATTTCTAATTTATGGCAATGTTCTGGAGGATGAAAGAAGGAAATCCTAGAAACCTGTTTAATATGGGATTTAAATGACATGTCCTAGTCAAAGTTAACACCAAGGTTTTTTACTTTATTATCAGAGGTCAATTTAATGCCATCCAGGTTAAGTGATTGACTAAGCAGTTTCTTTTTTAAAGACTCCGGTCCAAAGACGACAACTTCTGTCTTGTCTGAATTTAGAAGCAGAAAATTTAAAGTCATCCAAGTTTTTATATCTTCAAGACATGCTTGTAGTCTATCTAACTGGTTGGGCTCATCAGGATTTATGGATAAGTAAAGCTGAGTATCATCAGCGTAACAGTGAACATTTATCCCATGCTGAATGATAATTTGACCTATTGGAAGCATATATATAGTAAAGAGAATTGGCCCAAGTACTGAACCCTGTGGTACTCCACAATTAACCCTGGAGTTTAAAGATGATTTATCATTTACATGAACAAACTGGAATCTGTCAGACAGATAAGATTTAAACCAGCCTAGCGCTGTTCCCCTGATCCCTACAGCATATTCCAGCCTTTCTAAGAGAATATTATGGTCGACTGGATCAAATGCAGCACTGAGATCTAACAGAACCAGAACAGACACAAGTCCATTATCTGAGGCAGAGCTGTTTCAGTGCTATGATGAGCTCTGAAACCTGACTGAAACTCTTCAAACAGGTCATTGCTGTATAAATGTTCACACATTTGATTAACAACTATTTTCTCAAGAATTTTAGATAAGAATGGAAGATTGGATATAGGTCTGTAATTTATTAAATCATCTCGATCAAGTGAAGGTTTCTTAAGTAAAGGTTTAATTACAGCTACCTTAAAAGCCTGTGGTTCTGATCCATTTACTAAAGATAGATTAATCATATCTAAAATGGGGCTGGTAATCAGAGGGAACACTTCCTTAAATAATTTGGTTGGGATTGGGTCTAACATACAAGTTGAAGGTTTAGATGAAGCTAATATTTCTGATAACTCAGGAAGCTTCACAGGATCAAAACAGTCCAAACACAGATCAGGTTCTGCAGTTATTTCCAATGTTGTCTCACTAGATGAGGATGAAGTAATCATCTTCGGGAGTATGTCAAAGATTTTCTTTTTAATAGAATCAATTTTATTTAAGAAGAATCCCATAAAGTCATGACTGCTAAGAGCTAAGGGAATGGATGGTTCAACAGAGCTATGACTCTGTGTAAGTTTAGCAACTGTACTAAAGAGAAACCTAGGATTATTCTTGTTCTCTTCTATTAATGATGAGAAATAAGCTGTTCTAGCTTGGTGAAGTGTCTTTTTATACAACAGTAGGTTATTTTTCCAGATTAAGTAGGAATCCTCTAGGTATGTAGAGCGCCATTTTCTCTCCAATTTTCTAACATTGTGCTTTAAAGTACGCAGCTCTGAATTAAACCAAGGAGCTAGCCTCCTTTGAATAATTATCTTCTTTTTCAAGGGGGCTGCATTGTCTAATGCATCACGCAATGATGAAGAAACACTATGAACAAGAGAATCAATTTGTGAAGGGGCAGAAACAAAATTATTGCCCTCCATTGTGCTTTTCAGTGATAATGAGGAAATTAAAAGTGAAACAGATTCTTTAAAGGTTGTTACAGCATCGTCTGATAAAGATCTACTATAATGAAATTTTCTTTCAGGTGTGGAGTACTCGGTTAAATTAAACTCAATGGTTATTAAGAAATGGTCAGACAGGACAGGGTTATGAGAAAATATTGTTATGTCTTTACACTCAATGCCATATGTCAGCACAAGGTCCAGAGAATGAAGACAAAGGTGGGTAGGTTTGTTAATGTTTTGATCAAAGCCAATTGAGTCTAAGATAGCGTTAAACGCTATATTTAGGTTATCACTTTCAGCGTCAACATGAATGTTAAAATCCCCCACTATAATAACTTTATCTGTATTTAACACTAAATCAGATAAAAGGTCTGAAAACTGATCTAAAATTGAGAGTAAGGGCCTGGTGGACGGTACAAAACAACAAACAGAAGTGGTTTTAGTGCTTTGCCATTTGGATGAGGAAAACTAAGGATTAAATATTCAAAAGAGTTGTAGCTATTGATTGGTCTGGGACTAATCAATAAATCGGACTGAAAGATGGTCGCTACTCCTCCTCCTCGCCCAGTATTTCGAGGAATGTGAAAATTTAAATAATTAGTAGGAGTTGACTCATTTATTTTTATGAGATTTTCCTGATTTCCTCCTTTTAGATTATTTTTTAATCTATTCAATTTTGGCCGTGGGCGAGACACTGTTTTAATAGGGTAATGGGTGGGTAGCAGTACAGAACGTCCCGCGAGGAGCGACCCGGCCAAGCCCGAACGAAAGACGCGAGGCCATCCCTCAGTGGGCCCACCATCTGCAGTGGGAACTGTGAGGGACCGGTGCAAAGAGGATTGGGTGGCGGACGAAGGTGGAGACCTCAGCGGCCCGATCCCCGGATGCTTAGGCTGGCTCTAGGGACGTGGAATGTCACCTCGCTGGGGGGGAAGGAGCCTGAGCATGTGCGGGAGGTCGAGGTCGTGTTGGGGTTTACCCCAGTGGATGAGAGGGTCGCATCCCTGCGCCTTCGGGTTGGGGAAGGTCTCTGACTATCATTTCAGCCTACGGGCCGAGTGGTAGTGCAGAGTACCCGGCCTTCTTGGTGTCCCTGTCGGGGGTGCTGGATAGAGCCCCTCCCGGGGACTCCATTATTCTGCTGGGGGACTTCAACGCCCACGTGGGAAACGACAGTGACACCTGGAGAGGCGTGATCGGGAGGAATGGCCTCCCCGATCTGAATCCAAGCGGTGTTTTGTTATTGGACTTCTGTGCTAGTCACGGATTGTCCATAACGAACACCATGTTCAAGCATAAGGGTGTCCATCAGTGCACTTGGCACCAGGACACCCTAGGCAGGAGGTCAATGATCGACTTTGTTGTCGTATCATCAGACCTTCAGCCGCATGTTTTGGACACTCGGGTGAAGAGAAGGGCTGAGCTGTCCACTGATCACCACCTGGTGGTGAGTTGGATCCACTGGAGGAGGAGAAAGCCGGACAGACTTGGCAGGCCCAAGTGTATAGTGAGGGTCTGCTGGGAACGTCTGGCGGAGCCCTCGGCCAGGGATGTATTCAACTCCCACCTCCGGGAGAGCTTTGACCAGATTCCGGGGGAGGTTGGAGACAGAGTCCGAGTGGACCATGTTCTCCACCTCTATTGTCGATGCTGCTGCCCATAGCTGCGGCCGTAAGGTCTGCGGTGCCTGTCGCGGCGGCAATCCCAGAACCCGGTGGTGGACACTGGCAGTATGGGACGCTGTCAAGCTGAAGAAGGAGTCCTATCGGCTGTGGTTGGCTTGTGAGACTCCTGAGGCGGCTGACGGGTACCGTGAGGCCAAGCGTGCTGCGGCCCGGGCTGTGGCAGAGGCAAAAACTCGGGCCTGGGAGGAGTTCGGTGAGGCCATGGAGAAGGAATACCGGTTGGTCTCGAAGCGATTCTGGCAAACCGTCCGGTGCCTCAGGAGGGGGAAGCAGTGCTTCGCCAACACTGTTTATAGTGGGGGCGGGAGACTGCTGACCTCGACTGAGGACATTATCGGGCGGTGGAAGGAGTACTTCGAGGATCTCCTCAATCCTGCCATCACGCATTCCCTGGTGGAAACAGAGGCTGGGGACCCGGGGTTGGACTCTTTCAGTTTTCAGTTTTGGAGGGAGGAAGTCACTGGTTGCCATGGTAATTCCCTCCCTGTCTCTGGAGCACTCTTCAATTTAAACCTCAAACATGATCATTCAGAACATTTTTGAGCCGTGAGCATCAGAACCCTTTGTTGGTAACAAATGCTGTTTTTATGGGTCTGCAGTGTTTTCTATAGCAGATCTGACAGGTTTAACAGAACCTCCAAGTCCAGTTCCTACAAAACCATCCAGAGCTGAAATCTACTGGGAGAGAATGGGAGTGTGGGTGTGTCTCTGGGCTCTGATTGGTCAGAAAGTACGTCCTACAGCAGTGGGAGACAGAAATACCTACAAATTGATGGAGAAACAGTTTAAATCCAAAACGTTCTGAATATTTCACTGGGTCAGAACCATCTTAGCTGAACATTCTGTGGTAAAACCCATTTACCATCTGATGAAAACCATCCGACACCAAACTTCATCTGATTGTTTTATTTCAAAGAGGAATATTTACAGAGAAATGACTGCTGAGCAGCTTCTTGCTAAGTTCTGCAGAGGAACATACAGACTGTTCTTTCCACAGAACACAGTGACACTTCATCAGTGAAACAGTTCTGCATGGAAACACAGGTGGACTGAACAGAACTTTCACTTTCTGTCCCAAAACCAGCTCTCTGCTGGTCCCTGTGGCCGTTGAGAGAAAACCACCATAAGGATTCACCTGTCCTCAAAGATCACTGGGAACTTTCTGCCCTTCAGCCACAGGGGGGCAGTAAAGAGCTGCAGCAGTGATGGGAGCTGCTTATTCTCTCCTCCAGGACACACCGGAGCATCTGCCCTTGGTCCCAGAACTCTTGCAGCAGCAAGAGTCAAAGATAAGCCCAGTTATTCCCACCCAGTTCTTCTAACTGGGAGTGATTGAGATAAATACTGGAACAGCAGGAGAACACCCTGAGAGAACATCTGCTGCTGTGAGAAGGAATCTGATCAGGGAGACTAAATCTGGCATCTTAGATTCCAAAGTCCAGATCTAAACATCGGACTAGAAACAAAATCTAACTTGTTAGATTCTCCCATCAGAAAAACAATCTGAACCTCCAGGGTTCAGACTCAACAGTCCTGATCCAAAGTCCTGACCCAGTCCTCATTTCCTCCTTTTTTTCTGTCCATTTAATTGTCTGGATCAACAGTTTTCCTGACTTCTTGAATATCTTTGAGTTGTTCTGTGGACTCAGGTCTGGTCCAGTTCCTGAGCCTTTTTCTCAAAAATGTTTTAACTTCAACCTACGGATCGTCCCAGCAGTTAACGCTCCTGAACTGTGTCAGTGTTGGCTCATTTCTTGGTGACCTGCTGCAGTTGTTCCCAGTGTTCCAGATCTTATTTAAAAAAGTGAATCCGATGTTCCAGTTTAATACTCAAAGTGAATCTCAGCAGAAGCAGCTCATTGGATCTGCAGATACACTCCGGTTCTGGGTCTGTTTTCTTCCTCGTGATGATGGGAACGTTATAAAATCCCGGCTAAGACTCAGTGGGATCAGGTTGCTGTTGTCTGCTCTCCAACCAGCCTGAGGAATAGATGGAGGGATGATTTTTCACAGGAGACGCTGTAGAGCTGCTGGGACCGGACAGAGTTCCTGGTTTTATTGACAGAGATGAGGAAGATGAAGATGGACTTGTCCAGACTACAACAAGTGAACAGTTAGTTCACTTTTGTTGTGCTTCTCTCAGAAAACTCAGAGATCTGCTGCTACTGTTTTCTCTTCTCCTCAGACTACTCATCCTCCATCTCCATTCTTCTCTGACGCCAGCTCTCCTCCGTTCTCTCCTCATCTCTCAACCTCTGTGTTCCTGAGAGAGTACCAGGACAATCCTCCATGAGCTCAGACGCTTTTCTTGAAGCATCTCTCGGATCATCTGTTGGAAAACGACCCAGCTTCCATCCTCTCCTGCCATCTTCTGTTAGTTCTGCGTCTTCATTGGCTGCTGCTCTCTCCCAGCAGCCAATAGGTGGTCATCGTTCCTTTTCCCTTGATGTCAATGTTTCCTCGGAGCTCCAGCTGGAAGCAGTTAAACTCCATCAGGACGTCCCGAGTCGCCGCCGACACATGGATCTTCAGCGCTGCAGACAGCAAAACATACAGACTGGTGTTAGCCAGCTGTGGAACCAGCTCCCAGTTTTAGTCCGTGAGGCAGACACCCTGTCTACTTTTAAGGCTAGGATTAAAACTTTCCTTTTTCATAAAGAGTGGCTTAGTTTATCAGGGAGGGAGCCTTCTTGAATTGACTTAGCCCATTTTAAACCATTCACACAATGCAACAGAAAACAACTCTCTCCAATTATTTTTACCTCCGTCTTCTTCCCTCCCTGTTGGTTGGAATAAGGGGGAGTCAGGTTTAGCCTAAACCGGCTCAGTTATGGTTGAGGTCCAAACACACCCTCCATTTCTGCTACCTGTATGACCCCTTCTCTTTTCCAATGGTTATAATCAGTCTGACAGAGAGAGGTATCTCAATCCTTGTGGTTTTTAGTATAATAATGACCATCAGTGGGACCCTTTGTGAGGTTCCTTGAGACGACATTGTTGTAAATAAGCGCCGTTTGACTAAATAATCTGAACTGAAACTATCTCTGTAGTTATGCTGCTATAGGCTTAGGCTGCTGGAGGACATAACAACCACTTTCACTCTCTTTGCTACATTCTCATACTACTCTCCAATTTTGCATTATTTGCTGTTATTTCAGCTTTTGACTTCATGTTCTCTCTCTTTTCTCTTCCTAGAAGCTACACCTGGCCTGACTCTGTGTCTACCTGTGACACCTTTCTGGAGAGGGGCATCATCCAAGCTTCTGCTGGCAACAACTTAATGCTCACCTTCTACAGATGATCCACATGGCCCTGTCTTTCAGTGTTTAACCCTTTCTCTCTCCTAGACATGGCTACTGACTGAGCTTCTACTGTAACTAACTCTATGTTCTCTCTTTCAGACTCTAACCTTGAAAACTGGATCAGAGTTTATCTGTTCTTTCTTTCTAGATGAAACGACTAAAGGAGCTACATCCATTAACATTTACTTTTCCTTCCCATAGAAAGTACTCCTGGATCAGTGCTTCTTTGTTCTCTTTGTGTCTCTGCTCTGTTCTCTCTAACCTCCAGTCGGTCGTGGCAGATGGCCGCTCACACTGAGCCTGGTTCTGGTTCTGCTGGAGGTTTCTTCCTGTTAAAAGGGAGTTTTTCCTCTCCACTGTCGCTACATGCATGCTCAGTATGAGGGATTGCTGCAAAGTCAACACCAGTGACTGTCCACTGTCTCTATATGCTCATCCAGGAGGAGTGAATGCTGCAAGTCACTGACTGGATGCAATCTGCTGGGTTTCCTTAGATAGAAAAACTTTTTATCCAATTTGAATAAATAACTGAATCTGACTGAACTGTTCAATGATTAGGATTAACTGGAATATATAAACCTGACTGTTGTGAAGAACCTTGAGACGACATGTGTTGTGAATTGGTGCTATATAAATAAACTGAATTAAATTGAATTGAACCTGTTACTGGTACCGGTTCCAGTTCAGACCTGTTTCTGATTGCTCAATAGGAAAATCAGAGGAAACTTCCTGAATCAGTCCAAACAACCCATATAAATTTGGATCACATAAACAGGCTGAAGCTCAGTGCATTTATGGCTCCACTTTCACAGCCCGGAAGTAATGAGTGAAAACAGAACCGACTTCCAACTTGAGTATCCTGCAGAATATCAGTGTTTCTATATTTGTGACTGAGTTTATGCCTGGAAAATATTAATCTGGACTGCAGCCATCCCATCATATTGGGTCGCTGTTTCTATCAACAAACCAGTTAGGTTCCGGAGGATTTTTGCAGCTTTTTCTGGGTCGGCCTCTGATTGTGACAGGTATATGGACCCAATGTCCTGCACAGTTTCAGAATGGAACCAGAGCAGCTTCTGATGTTCTGATGGGAGTCATATAAACTTCTCCTGGTGATGTTTGGTCCCTATGGGCTGCCATACCTGTCACACCCTCTTATATTTCAGACTGAAACCAAGGATCAAAGTTTAAGGGAAGTAATTTCCGCTCCAAGTCAGATTTTACTTCAGCTGATTCCCAGAAAGTTTTATAGGGATGGACCAGAACTTCTGATGTATTTATTCCAGCCGGGTTTGTAAGAACAGAATATATAAAAACCTTTAGGTGGTGTGTAAAGATGTCCAGATGTCCTCAGACCACTAACGGACCCTAGGTTCCTTCTGAAGATTCCCAGGAAGTTTTACACATCCACCATCGTGAACATCATCCCTGAAATGATGCTCACAGCTAGTGCTCTAGATAGGACAAGTGGGCCCCTAAATGGGTGGTTTGAATGGCCAATCGGACCCTCAGAACCACCTGCCCCAACCTGCAGGACATTTAGACAGAACTTTGCAGGTCAGAAGCTCAGAATATCCTTAAACAGCACCTCCAGCCCATTTTGTCCCCAAATCCGTCAGGTCAGACTGTCTGCTGCCTGAGGATGAAGATTGAGGTGATGAAGAATTTCTCCTCTCCACTCGTCCATCTGCTCAGCAATGAATCCTAAACTGAAACCAGTCAGGACCTGACTGTTAGACTTTGAATTTGAAACTGTCATATTCTTGTCAGACATTAGCTTTTACTTTTCTTTGTTACCAGTTGGAGGTAAAAACATAATTCACTAAACACTGATGGACTATGTGACCAATAAATCTGATCTGATTTCAGTCAGTTAAAGCCGTCATTCTGCTCTTTTCAGTGCAGCAGCTTCTCTGATCAGCAGAAGACCGTAACACCTCAGATCAGAGGATGACCTGCGGCAGATGAACCTTAGGGTGGACAAAGAACCAACCTCAGATGTTTAACATGTTGAACATGTTGGCTCACCTTCTCCGGTGGATTCCATCCGGGACGACGTGTTGACGGTGTCCCCAAACAGACAGTACCGAGGCATCTTCAGACCCACCACCCCTGCACACACCGGACCTGCACCCACAGATGGAGAAATGGAATCAGAGCTCCCTTTGCAAAAATGAAGCATCACATCTTCTGTGGACATCTGAGGAAGACCATCTTAATCTGAATGTCTGTCTGTCGTAAGCTCTGAGTGTGAACACAGTTCAGGTTCAGTATATAAGTGTGTGTGTATGTATGTTATATATAAATATACACACACACGTATATATATATATATATATATATATCCACACACGGACACATTAATGAAAGAAAAACCCACAATGGTCACAGAAATAACTTCATAATGAATAAAGATTCTATGAAAATGAACAAATGAAAGTCAGACGTTGCTTTTCAAACATGTTTCAACAGAATTATTTAAAAAATAAACCCATGAAACAGGCCTGGACATAAATGATGCTACCTTAACTTAATATTTTGTTGCAGAACCTTTTGAGGCAATCACTGCAATCAAATGATTCCTATAACTGTCAATGAGACTTCTGGACCTCTCAGCAGGTATTCTGGACCACTCCTCATGAGCAAACTGCTCCAGTTGTCTCAGGTTTGAAGGGAGCCTTTTCCAGACGGCATGTTTCAGCTCCTTCCAAAGATGCTCAATAGGATTTAGATCAGGGGTCATAGAAGGTCACTTCAGAATAGTCCAATGTTTTCCTCTTAGTCATTCTTGGTGTTTCTAGCTGTGTGTTTTGGGTCATTATTCTGTTGAAAGATCCATGACCTGCGACTGAGACCAAGCTTTATGACACTAGGCAACACATTTCTCTCTAGAATCTCTTGATAGTCTTGAGATTTCATTATACCTGCAGAGATTCAAGACACCCTGTACCAGATGCAGCAAAGCAGCACCAGAACATAACAGAATCTCCTCCATGTTTCACTGTAGGAACAGTGTTCTTCTCTTCATATACTTCATTTCTCTGTCTGCGAACATAGAGCTGATGGGCCTTGCTGAAAAGTTAAATTTTTGTCTCATCTGTCCATAGGACATTCTCCCAGAAGCTTTGTGGCTTGTCAACATGAAGTTTGGCAAATTCCAGTCTGGCTTTTATGATTTGTTTTCAACAATGGTCTCCTTCGTCGTCTCCCATTAAGTCCACTTTGCCTCAGACAACGTCGGATGGTGCGATCTGACACTGATGCTCCTTGAGAAGTTTTTCTGGACTCTTTTGTTACCGTACAAATTAATAGTCTTTGTTTTGTCAAAACATTTTCCTCCTGCGGCCACGTCCAGGGAGGTTGGATCTTATGCACCTGCTCTGTGATAGTCTCAGGGTTCTGTTCAAAGCGCAGAGAGCATCATGAAGACCAAGGAACGCACCAGGCAGGTCTGAGATACTGTTGTGGAGAAGTTTAAAGCTGGATTTGGATACAAAAAGATTCCCCAAGCTTTAAACATCCCAAGGAGCACTGTGCAAACAATCATATTGAAATGGAAGGAGTATCAGACCACTGCAAATCTACCAAGACCCGGCTGTCCCTCTAAACTTTCATCTGGAACAAGGAGAAGACTGATCAGAGATGCAGCCAAGAGGTCCATGATCACTCTGGATGAACTGCAGAGATCTACAGCTGAGGTGGGAGAGTCTGTCCATAGGACAACAATCAGTCGTACACTGTACAAATCTGGCCTTTATGGAAGAGTGGCAAGAAGAAAGCCATTTCTCAAAGATATCCATAAAAAGTCTCGTTTAAAGTTTGCCACAAGCCACCTGGGAGACACACCAAACATGTGGAAGAAGGTGCTCTGGTCAGATGAAACCAAAATCAAACTGTTTGGCCACAATGCAAAACGATATGTTTGGTGTAAAAGCAACACAGCTCATCACCCTGAACACACCATCCCCACTGTTAAACATGGTGGTGGCAGCATCATGGTTTGGACCTGCTTTTCATCAGCAGGGACAGAGAAGATGGTCAAAGTTGATGGGAAGATGGATGGGACCAAATACAGGACCATTCTGGAAGAAAACCTGTTGGAGTCTGCAAGAGACCTGAGACTGGGACGGAGATTTATCTTCCAACAAGACAATGATCCAAAACATAAAGCCAAATCTACAATGAAATGGTTCACAAATAAACGTATCCAGGTGTTGGAATGGCCTAGTCAAAGTCCAGACCTGAATCCAATCGAGAATCTGTGGAAAGAGCTGAAGACTGCTGTTCATGAACGCTCTCCATCCAACCTCACTGAGCTCCAGCTGTTTTTCAAGGAAGAATGAGAAGAATTTCAGTCTCTTGATGTGAAAACTGATAGAGACAAACCCCAAGAGACTTGCAGCTGTAATTGCAGCAAAGGGTGGCGCTACAAAGTATTAACACAAGGGGGCTGAATAATATTACACGCCCCACTTTTCAGTTTTTTATTTGTTAAAAAAGTTTGACACATCCAATAAATTTCATTCCATTTCATGATTGTTTCCCACTTGTTGTTGATTCTTCACAAAAAATTATAATTTTATATTTTTATGTTTGAAGCCTGAAATGTGGAAAGAGGTTGAAAGGTTCAAGGGGGCCGAGTACTTTTGCAAGGCACTGTATATAGACCCACTGACTGATTACAAGAATGTAGACACCTGTGATGCTAATTAATGGACACACCTTGATTTAATACGTCCATTTGGTCACATTATTTTCAGGGCTACCATCATTTATGTCCAGGTCTGTTTCATGAGTTTATTTTTTAAAATAATTCTGTTGAAGCATGTTTGAAAAACAATGTCTGACTTTTATTTGTTCGTTTTCATAGAATTTTTATTCATTATTACCTTTGTCAGATATGTATAATATGTATATACAGGAGTTGGACAATGAAAGTGAAACACCTGTCATTTTAGTGTGGGAGGTTTCATGTCTAAATTGGACCAGCCTGGTAGCCAGTCTTCATTGATTGCACATTGCACCAGTAAGAGCAGAGTGTGAAGGTTCAATTAGCAGGGTAAGAGCACAGTTTGGCTCAAAATATTGAAATGCACACAACATTATGGGTGACATACCAGAGTTCAAAAGAGGACAAATTGTTGGTGCACGTCTTGCTGGCGCATCTGTGACCAAGACAGCAAGTCTTTGTGATGTATCAAGAGCCACGGTATCCATGGTAATGTCAGCATACCACCAAGAAGGACGAACCACATCCAACAGGATTAACTGTGGACGCAAGAGGAAGCTGTCTGAAAGGGATGTTTGGGTGCTAACCCGGATTGTATCCAAAAAACATAAAACCACGGCTGCCCAAATCACGGCAGAATTAAATGTGCACCTCAACTCTCCTGTTTCCACCAGAACTGTCCGTCAGGAGCTCCACAGGGTCAATATACACGGCCGGGCTGCTATAGCCAAACCTTTGGTCAATCATGCCAATGCCAAACGTTGGTTTCAATGGTGCAAGGAGCGCAAATCTTGGGCTGTAGACAATGTGAAACATGTATTGTTCTCTGATGAGTCCACCTTTACTGTTTTCCCCACATCCGGGAGAGTTACGGTGTGGAGAAGCCCCAAAGAAGCGTACCACCCAGACTGTTGCATGCCCAGAGTGAAGCATGGGGGTGGATCAGTGATGGTTTGGGCTGTCATATCATGGCATTCCCTTGGCCCAATACTTGTGCTAGATGGGCGCGTCACTGCCAAGGACTACAGAACCATTCTTGAGGACCATGTGCATCCAATGGTTCAAACATTGTATCCTGAAGGCGGTGCCGTGTATCAGGATGACAATGCACCAATACACACAGCAAGACTGGTGAAAGATTGGTTTGATGAACATGAAAGTGAAGTTGAACATCTCCCATGGCCTGCACAGTCACCAGATCTAAATATTATTGAGACACTTTGGGGTGTTTTGGAGGAGCGAGTCAGGAAACGTTTTCCTCCACCAGTATCACGTAGTGACCTGACCACTATCCTGCAAGAAGAATGGCTTAAAATCCCTCTGACCACTGTGCAGGACTTGTATATGTCATTCCCAAGATGAATTGATGCTGTATTGGCCTCAAAAGGAGGCCCTACACCATACTAATAAATTATTGTGGTCTAAAACCAGGTGTTTCACTTTCATTGTCCAACCCCTGTATATATATATATATATATATATATATATATGCACACACATTCAATTCAATTCAGTTTTATTTATATAGCGCCAATTCACAGCACATGTCGTCTCAAGGCACTTCACAACAGTCAGGTTCATACATTCCAATTAAGACACACATATACACAAACATAGAGTATGTGGCCGCTTGAAGTGTTTTCTCACCACTGTGTATTCCGATCCTCAACTTTAGCTGCTGCTCCGGTCGGTGCCGGATCCTAAAGGTTCGGACGGCATCCAGCAGGGCGAGTGCCATGCGGGAAATCTCTCTGCCGTGCAGCTTTCCGTTCCTTACCGGTAGTCCCGAGACCACCATGTAGGCATCACCAATTGTCTCCACCTTGGGGGGTTGTAAGAGTTTTATTCATTAACGTGTTAATATCAGATATTTATTTCTACAGCGTATTTTGACAACGATTAAATTTGACAGAAATGATTTTCTTCTTCTTTGAACAGATCTGCTGTGGTCACATCACTAAGGAGACACCTGATAAAAACTGTTTAGATTTTCAGTGATCAGCTCAAAACGTTTTCATCACAGCAGCTCAATGACTTTGACCTGTTCTGAGATTTCTCTTGTTTTCACCTTATATACATCAAAGTTGTCAATGATGGCGTCGAAACAGGTGTAGAGGTCGTTGAGGAGAGTCACTACCTGAAGAAACACAAACACAGACTCATATTCTGTCTAGGGTTTAGATTTAGTTTAGACAAAACATGGAAGAAGCTCAAAGAGAAACAGTATTTGTGTTTCAGAATCAGCTGCTCCCACCAGGGGAAAAAGACTCCTGATCGTCTAATTGCAGACAAGGTGAGCTGTTTACAGGGTTTCTCTCTGCTACTTGTATTTACACCAAGCTAAGCTAAGAGTTTCCACTGCTTCCACAAGTTTATACTAAACTGAGTTAGTCTCTCAGTTTCAATTAGTTTCCTGTGTTTATGCTAGACTTGTCTAAAATTTTACCTCTGCTTTCTACGTTTATGCAACGCTATGGGAAAATAAATGTCAACTTTGACAGGCAATTAATTATTCATTTAAAACAATAATAGCATGTGATTACACATAACAAACCTACAGAAAAACTGGCTCTATCAAGTACACTGCTGTATTATATTTATCTTTTTATTTCTTTTTGACAAGCACCATGCCTTGGCTTATGCTTTGGTAGTTTCATGTTTAAAATGACTCGTACTCGAACTCATCGTCTTCCGCTTTATCCGGGACCGGGTCGCGGGGGCAGCAGCCTAAGCAGAGACGCCCAGACGTCCCTCTCCCCAGACACCTCATCCAGCTCCTCCAGGGGGAGCCCAAGTCGTTCCCAGGCCAGCCGAGAGACATAGTCCCCCCAGCGTGTCCTGGGCCGTCCACTGGGCCTCCTCTCGTGTCTGGAACACCTCCCCAGGAAGGCGTCCAGGAGGCATCCGGTATAGATGCCCGAGCCACCTCAACTGGCTCCTCTCGATGTGGAGGAGCAGCGGCTCTACTCCGAGCTCCTCACCCTATCTCTAACGGAGTGCCCGGCCACCCTACGGAGGAAGCTCATTTCAGCCGCTTGTATCTGGGATCTCGTTCTTTTGGTCACGACCCAAAGTTGCGCCTAGAAATCCTGTCCATAAAAGTTATAAACAGGACCGGTGACAAAGGGCAGCCCTGCCGGAGTCCAACATGCACCGGGAACAGGTCCGACTTAGTGCCGGCAATGCGGACCAAACTCCTGCTCCGCTCGTACAGGGACCGGATGGCCCCTAATAAAGAGTCCCCGATTCCATACTCCTGGAGCACCCCCCCACAGGGCATCACGAGGGACACAGTCGAATGCTTTCTCCAGGTCCACAAAACACATGTGGACCGGTTGGGCAAACTCCCATGAACCCTCGAGCACCCTGTAGAGGGTATAGAGCTGGTCCAGTGTTCCACGGCCGGGACGAAAACCACACTGCTCCTCCTGAAGCCAAGGTTCGACTATCGGCCGGACTCTCCTCTCCAATACCCTGGCGTAGGTCTTACCAGGGAGGCTGAGGAGTGTGATCCCCCTGTAGTTGGAACACACCCTCCGGTCCCCCTACTTATGAAGGGGGACCACTACCCCAGTCTGCCAGTCTAGAGGCACTGTCCCCGACTGCCACGCAATGTTGAAGAGGCGTGTCAACCATGACAGCCCCACAACATCCAGAGACTCGAGGTACTCAGGGCGGATCTCATCCACCCCCGAAGCCCTGCCACCACGGAGCTTTTTAAACACCTCGGTGATTTCAGCCTGGGTGATGAAAGAGTCCAACCCCGAGTCCCCAGCCTCTGTTTCCACCAGGGAATGCGTGATGGCAGGATTGAGGAGATCCTCGAAGTACTCCTTCCACCGCCCGATAATGTCCTCAGTCGAGGTCAGCAGCCTTCCACCCCCACTATAAACAGTGCTGGCAAAGCACTGCTTCCCCCTCCTGAGGCGCCGGACGGTTTGCCAGAATCGCTTCGAGACCAACCGGTAGTCCTTCTCCATGGCCTCACCAAACTCCTCCCAGGCCCGAGTTTTTGCCTCTGCCACAGCCCGGGCCGCGGCACGCTTGCCCTCACGGTACCCGTCAGCCGCCTCAGGAGTCCCACAAGCCAACCACAGCCGATAGGACTCCTTCTTCAGCTTGACAGCATTCCTTACTGCCGGTGTCCACCACCGGGTTCTGGGATTGCCGCCGCAACAGGCACCGCAGACCTTACGGCCGCAGCTACGGGCAGCAGCATCGACAATAGATGCGGAGAACATGGTCCACTCGGACTCTATGTCTCCAACATCCCTCGGAATCTGGTCAAACTCTCCCGGAGGTGGGAGTTGAATACATCCCTGGCCGAGGGCTCCACCAGATGTTCCCAGCAGACCCTCACTATGCGCTTGGGCCTGCCAAGTCTGTCCGGCTTTCTCCTCCCCCAGCAGATCCAACTCACCACCAGGTGGTGATCAGTGGACAGCTCAGCCCTTCTCTTCACCCGAGTGTCCAAAACATGCGGCCAAAGGTCTGATGATACGACAACAAAGTCGATCATCGACCTCCTGCCTAGGGTGTCCTGGTGCCAAGTGCACTGATGGACACCCTTATGTTTGAACATGCTGTTCGTTATGGACAATCCGTGACTAGCACAGAAGTCCAATAACAAAACACCGCTTGGATTCAGATCGGGGAGGCCATTCCTCCCGATCACGCCTCTCCAGCTGTCACTGTCGTTTCCCACGTGGGCGTTGAAGTCCCCCAGCAGAATAATGGAGTCCCCGGGAGGGGCACTATCCAGCACCCCCGACAGGGTCGCCAAGAAGGCCGGGCACTCTGCACTACCACTCGGCCCGTAGGCTGAAATGATAGTCAGAGACCTCTCCCCAACCCGAAGGCGCAGGGATGCGACCCTCTCATCCACTGGGGTAAACCCCAACACGAGACGGCTGAGCTGGGGGGCAACAAGCAAACCCACACCAGCCCGCCGCCTCTCCTCGTGGGCCACTCCAGAGTAGAAGAGAGTCCAACCCCTCTCAAGGAGATGGGTTCCAGAGCCCACGCTGTGCGTGGAGGCGAGCCCGACTATTTCTAGCCGATATCTCTCGACCTCCCACACAAGCTCAGGCTCCTTCCCCACCAGCAAGGTGACATTCCATGTCCCTAGAGCCAGCCTAAGCATCCGGGGATCGGGCCGCTGAGGTCTCCACCTTTGTCCGCCACCTTCGTCCGCCACCCAATCCTCTTTGCACCGGTCCCTCATGGTTCCCCCTGCAGGTGGTGGGCCCACTGGGGGATGGCCTCGCGTCTCTCGTTCGGCCTTGGCCCGGTCTGGTCCCGCGAGGAGCAACCCGGCCACCAGGCGCTCTCCGGCGCGTCCGACCCCAGGCCTGGCTCCAGGGGCGACGTCACGTGCCTCGATATTTTCGTCCTCATGAGGGATTCTTGAACCACTCTTTGTCTGACCCGTCACCTAGAGTCTGTTTGCCATGGGAGACCCTACCAGGGGCATTTAAGCCCCAGACAACATAGCCTCTAGGATCATTCGAGCACTCAAACCCCTCCATCACGTTAAGGTGGCGGTTCAAGCTGAGGTGTTTAAAATGACAAAAGATATATTAAAAAAGATGAGTTTCTGCCCCAAGAGAACAATGAGTGAGTTTTATATTGGATCAGGGATCTCCTGGTTGTGTCTGCCCTCGCAGTGAACTGATTGGGTAAAATGCCTTAAAATCTGAGCAATAATAAGACAGCCTCTTGATGATAAAATATGCATAAAACGCCACCACACATTGTTTACGCCACCGCGCGTTCTGATTCGCAGCGCGTCTGACGGTGCATCCCGTTATTTACGGATTAGAACAACAGCCGATTTTTTATCCTATTGGCTTGCCATACAGAACAGGCGCAGACCGCCCTGTTTAAATGAGGAAACTGGTGTGCTACTGGCCGCCAGAACAAGATGAAAAGCAACAGATCATCTGCTGTGTTGCTAGAAATATGCAGAGATTGTTGCGCTGCATCATTAGAAAAGATCCAGTTGCTGATTAGTTCCTTCTGTTCTGTTCGGCCGTTGGTTTTCTGGACTGTTACAGTTAGTTCACTGTTGTTGTGCTGCTCAGCAGGTTCATTATCTGCTCTGACGAGATTATTTCTCTTTTCTTGCTCAACGTAACTCGCAAGAAATTGTCCAATCAATATTAACATTATAAAAGACAAATATGTCTGTTCATTAATTTGTCTCCCTTGATCTTTTCATTCTTTTCAGAGACTCAGCGGGTTCTGTTGTTTTTTTGAGTTTATGTTTGAAGAGTTCAGAGTTTATCATAAACAGCCACAATATTTAAGCCTGAATGTAATATTGGCAACATAAAATAGATTTGTTGTAGGAGTTGGCAATCTGTATGTTATAGCTTTGCTCATTTTTAATCATAGCGTCACATTACTGTCCTGCAAAAGGTTAAATGAACATTTATGTACATAAAAATAAATTATTTTCCAATGACTTCACTAAATTTGTTTTTCCAATATTTTACCGATATACAACATGATTGATTCCTAAAATTGTTTTTTGGTGACAAAATCATTTTTTACTGTATAAACCACTTGCCCTGCAGTGAATAACGTTACTGTCAATAATTCAATGTGTTTTAGTGACAAGGTTAAAGCACACAGTCTTTGTCACCACAAGGAAAAGCTGCCTTAAAATTGTGATTTTTCTAAGAAGGGATTTTAGCATCCAGTTTGCAAATGAATCTGCCTTATAATGTCTTTAGTTGTTTCCTATTATATTATCAGCATCAGTGGGTCTTTGCATGATGTGTGATTACCGGCTGGATCAGTTATGTGCGCATCTTGCAGATGATCACTGATGTTACGCTGGAATGATGTTGAATGAAGTGTTGCAAGGAGTTTTACCATAGGAGAAATATCATGACTTCTGTTTGTGATTGTCTCCAAATCAGAGCTTAGATAATCCAACATAGAATCCTCTATTCTCATCTATTTTTAATATTTTTATGTTTGACAACCCACATCTGTTGACACATGAACAGACGCTTCTCCCTGTCATCTGTTATTCTACCATTGCCTCCTTTTGGCCAAAGTGACAGCAGACATTTTTGCGTCCCAGTTTGTACTTGCATTTCAAACGTGCTAAATCCACATGCAAAAACTGCGCCCGCAAACCGTTTCAGGCTTTGAAACCCGCATTGCGGGTGGTAGGGGATGACATTTGCATATCCTCCTCATATGAATTTGCGCGTTTGTGTCATTATCATATATTTTGCATATTCATGAAGGCAGACACGCTAACAAGTTTGCGCCCGCAGTTCCGCTAATTTTGCACACGCCCTCCGATTAGCACCTCGTTTGTAGATCAGCTTTGCGGACGCAAACTGGTTTACGTGCGGTTTTGTACACGTAAACCTTTTGAAGATCAGGCCCATAGCCTTTGTTGATTCTTTCAAGACATTTATGAGTAATTTCTAATAATTTGATTGGATAGTAGTGGGGGAATTTTAAACTTCTTGTCTTGTCATTAAATTGAAACATGAATGTTTGTGTGAGTCTCTGAATACATTTAAACATTATAGCTGCTCTATAATGTTTAAAGATGTGCCCCTCTACCGGGGGCTGATGGAGCACACACTGCCCCGTAAACACAACCAGGAAGTATGAGAGTCTGGAGTTGGCTTTATGAAGCTGTGAAGCTATAGTTTGGTTTGGTATATTATTGAATATGTATTAGATGGTAGTCAGGTGTTTGTTATGTGTTTGTGTGAAAGAACTTTAGTAGCAAATGGTAGTTTTGTGTAAATGTACTATTCAGGTGAACCCCCTGAGGTGGACCAGAGGTAGTGTCTGTGGCTATTTAAGCAGGATGGTAGGGTAATTGAGAGGATTGTTGATGTGGGTTTGTGGAAAAGCTGCAATCCTGTTTGACCTGCTGATGCTGTGACCTGCTGCCAGAAACTGTAACTGGTGAGACTGATGTAAAAATCTTATTGAAAATTACAAAGAAAAAACATTCAGAGCTCTGGCAAACTGCTGAAGCCTGTTAACTTTTTTCATTTTACGGTCCTCTTCAAGAATGCTCCCCGGGCGCTGCACAATGGCAGCCCACTGTTCCCTGTAAGGAATGGGTTAAATGTAGAGGATAAATTTCATTGTAATATACATGTGCAATGACCAATAAAGATGATTATTATATTATTATTATATTATATTATATTATATGACTGCTGGTTTCATCAGTAGTGCAATTTAAAATATTTTCCAATTATCATTCAATAGCGGGTTTGTTTTAGTTCAAAGACGTCTGAAACAAACAAGGAAGGAGCTGCTTGAAGCAACCAGAGGTAGTGGATTGTTAACTAGCGGGTTAGAAAGAGGACAACAGGTAAGAACAACAATACTAAGGTTTTATATAGTCAACATAAAGATGGTTGGTAGTGAACTCATGTTGAATTTTATAAGCAAACAGTTTAACAGTTATTAATGATGTACCATAGTTAAATGTAGATTAACTGGTAGCTAATTTCTTGCCTGTAGAAGGAAAGTGATGGATCAGAGGAGATGGAGACAGAAATACCAAGAGACACTGAATTACAGTCAACATGGACGATGAGACGATGAGGACCGAGACAATAGACTGAGAAGAAGAGAAGATGGAGTCTTGGTAACTGCTGTTTATATCCCACCGGACGCTAACGCGAGCTCGGCTGTTGGACGGCACCCTGATGCTGTCACATTATAGCGGGAGACTTCAATCTTGCAGACTTAAAGGCAGATCTACTGAGGATGCAATAGCCTCTGCTTCCCATGCTGCACTGTCCCATGTAGAAAAGCTCCACTCAGTCTCTCTCTACTCGGCCAGAACCTCTTGTGTTTTGATGAACCCACTGATGGCTGGAGGTGGCAGGAGAAGCCAATAGTAAAGACGCTGCAGTATGGATGCTAACGCTCCAACGTTTGCCTGAAGAAGTTACAATTTTGGGTTTTATGAGGAAGTTTTTTGTCTCATCCATGGCAATAATGAGGATCAGGACTTTAAAGCACAAAACAATGAACTTCTGACCGCGGTGAAGTTAGTTTTGGGTTGGATGTTGGATCTTCGTGCTTCATGGATTCAGCGGGTCTTCCTCTGGTTTGACCCGATGCAGATAGTCTGATTACGGGCAGCTGCTCTCTGCCTGCTCTCTCTGCAGACGGTGGTTCTCTGAAGGACCGTCAATAAATGTCAGAACCAAACCCGATGTTTCATGGTCATGGTGTTTTGCTTGTGTGTTTTGGGGGAAATGTTTGTGCGTCTGAACTGCTGATTTTATGTGTGATCAGCTGGTTTAGGATGCTATTAACTACAGCGCCCCCTACCCGTGTGTAATTCAGAAAGCTGATGTGTCCCTTTTCTTTTCTTCCAGCCTTAAGACTGGTTTATGATTTATAAATAGTTAAATTATATTTGGGTTCTGGCCATTATGGTTCTTAATATTATTGTTTTATTACCTACTCCCTGCACTACCTCTTAAAAAACCTTCTCACTGCTCCTGGTCTCACAGCCAATCAGTGAACAGCAGTCTGTTCACATCCCATGTGGTCCTGACTTAGCCCTGGTTGGACCTGCTCAGGAGCAGGGACCAAAAACTGGGTACCGGTACGGAAGAGCACTTCACAGGATTGTGTTGAACCCCCTGCTCTACACCCTCCTACGACTGCACCACCGCTCACCATAACATCACCATTGTCAAGTTACCAGATGACGCCACAGTGGTGGGGATCCTCTCTGGAGTGGATGAATCTGCCAGCAGCTAAACTCAACCCAGCCAGAATGCCTGCTGCTGGGATAGTCAGAGCTGTGGCATGTCTTCTTTCCAACAATAGTCTGAGAACTGGGAATCATCATAAATGTATAAGTATGGATTTTATGGTATTATTTACAAATGGTATAATAGCGATCTTTTTAAGAGGCAGCAATTTGTTAGCTTTAAAGGTTGCAATTCTAAAAGAGCCAAGATACTTTCCTCAAGGCTCCATTCTTGATCCATTGTTCTTTCTGAAATGATTTATAAAATCTTTTAACCCAATCATGTTTGCTGATGATACAACCCTGCTTCTCTCCCATTCACATTTTGATTCACTATTGAAGGATACTCATCTCAAGATGAGTACCTATGTTTCAATTTAATCATCCTTAGAGGTAAAAGGTCGTATTTTGGAAAATGTTCAAATGTTGTTATTGATGGTATAGCAATACCACAAGTCATCAACAACATTTCTTGGAGTTTTCATTGATGAGACCTTAAGGTGGAATGATCATACAGATTGTGTTTTCAGGAAAATACATGCATCTATTGGTATAATTAATAGGGTTAGTCATTACATCAGTGCAGCCTTGTTTGCTCATATATAGTTTTAAATATCCATATCTGTCTTGTAATATAGTTTGGGGAAGTACCTTTCCAATAACACTACAAAAAATGTTGGCTCTTCAAAATCTGTTAGAATTGCAACTTGATCAGATTATCTTTGCCCCTCTGCTCCTCTGTTTAAGGACCTACTATATTCTTACAATTTCCAACATTAACATTTTACAAATTTGTTTTTAGTTTACAAGATTTATGAAAGTCAGGAGCATAGATCATTGCATTTCACTCCTATTCACTATTACTTGACAATTATTATTAATAAAAATGGCAAGTTCATTCTTATTTAACTCGCCAGAGTTCAGCGCTTCATCTTCCTAAACATTAGACCAACTGAGGTCAGTTATCTGTCCGATAAAGATGAGCTAAACTTTGGAACTACTTTTCCCAGTTAGCAAAAAGCAGGCCTTCTATAAAATAGTTCAAAAATTGTTTATAACTGTAAATGCATGATTGTCTTTTGTTAGTCTTATATATTCTATTCAAATTCCCATTCATATTTTGAATGTGGTGGGTTTTGTTTTTGCTTTCATTGTTTATATGAATGTATCTCATAAATATATGATCAGTTGAATAGATTGTATTGCTGGATTATAAAGACTGTACTTCCTGAGGCAACTCAAGAAGTTCAACCTTCCACAGGAGCTGCTGGTCATCTTCTCCACTGCCATCATTCAATCTGTCCTGTCTTCATCCATCTCAGTGTGGTTTGGATCATCCACAAAACAGGACAGGTCCAGACTGCAACGAATAATCAGGACTGAAGAGAGAATAATCAGGGCTGACCTTCCTTCCATCCAGGACTTATACAGGTCAAGGGTCAGAAAAAGAGCTGCTAAAATCTCTGCAGACCCCACACACCCTGCACATAAACTGTTTAGAGTTTTACCTTCAGGTGGCGCTACAGAGCACTGTTCACTAAAACCAGCCGCCACAGAGACAGTTTCTTCCCCCAGGCTGTTTCTCTGATGAACATTTAATAGAGAACAAAACAACAGCATACAGATGTTGCAAATGTACCTTTTTTATTAGATATGTGTATATTGTACATTGTAAATTGTAAATTTGTATATTCTGTAATGCAGAATATTGCATTGTACATTGTATATTGTACATTGTAAATTGTAAATTTGTATATTCTGTAATGCAAAAACAGAACAAATGAGCAAAGTGTACCGGAGTCCTTGTTTGTATGCACGAACTTGGCAATAAAGCTGATTCTGATTCTGATGTTTTCATGGTATTTGGGTGGAGGCTTCATATAAGCCCACTGTGGGCTTTTTGCCTCTTTCTGTACTGTTAACATTATCTTTTATTTCTTGAGATTTTTGATCTGCTTTATTATTATTATTATTATTATTGAATCTTGTTTTAAAAAAATGAGGAACACAAACAATGTAGATTATCTGCAACAGGTTAGGTGTAAATGTTTTTTATTGTTTCACATTTCTCTTTTAACTATGACCGGAATCAATGAGATTTTCTTTTAAAACGCGAGGTACCGCGGCTAAGTTGTTTATTATTATTATTATGTTTTAAAAGCCAGAACAGCCAGTCTTAAGATTTCAAAAGAAAAAAAAAAGTGATATACCGCAGCTGGTACAGGAAATAGCGCCCCCTTCATTTCCGGAGTGCAATGGTACCATTTCCAAATCTGGTATGGGTCTGTTGTGTGGTCCGTCCCCGCCGCTTCTTGTTTGCTGCAGCCAGGTACTTCTCATTTATGCTAAGCTAAGGTAAGCTAACAGTTTCTCTCTGATCCAAGTTGTTTACGCTAAACTAAGGTAAGTTATGTTAGCAGTTTCCCTCTGATCCAAGTTGTTTATGCTAAGCTAAGGTAAGCTAGCAGTTTCCCTGTGATCCAAGTTGTTTACGCTAAACTAAGGTAATTTAAGCTAACAGTTTCCCTCTGGTCCCAGTTTTTATGCTAAGCTAAGTTAAGCTAACAGTTTCACTCTGATCCAAGTTATTTACGCTAAACTAAGGTAAGTTAACCAAGCAGTTTCCATTTGATCCAAGTTGTTTACACTAAGGTAATCTAACAGTTTCCATCTGATTCAAGTTGTTTATGCTAATCTAAGGGAAGCTAACTGTTACCCTCTGATCCAAGTTGTTTACGCTAAACTACGGTAAGTTATGCTAGCAGTTTCCCTGTGATCCAAGTTGTTTACGCTAAACGAAGGTAAGTTACGCTAGCAGGTTCCCTCTGGTCCCAGTTTTTACGCTAAGCTAATTAATGCTAACAGTTTCAATCCGATCCAAGTTATTTACGCTAAACGAAGGTAAGTTACCCAAGCAGTTTCCCTCTGATCCAACTTGTTTACGCTAAGCTAGACTAAGCTAACAGTTTCCCCCTGATCCAAGTTGTTTACGCTAAGCTAAGGTAAGTTAAGCTAACAGTTTTCCTCTGGTCCCAGTTTTTACGCTAAGCTAGGTTAAGCTAACAGTTTCACTCTAATCCAAGTTCTTTACACTAAACTAAGGTAAGTTACCCAAGCAGTTTCCCTTTGATCCAAGTTGTTTACGCTAAGCTAAGGTAAGTTAAGCTAACAGTTTCCCACTGGTCCAAGTTATTTACGCTAAACTAAGGTAAGCTAACTGTTTCCCTCTGATCCAACTTGTTTACGCTAAGCTAAGCTAAGCTAACAGTTTCACCCTGATCCAAGTTGTTTACGCTAAGCTAAGGTAAGCTAGCAGTTTCCCTCTTTTCCAAGTTGTTTACACTAAACTAAGGTAAGTTACCCAAGCAGTTTCCCTTTGATCCAAGTTGTTTACGCTAAGCTAAGGTAAGTTACGCTAGCAGTTTACGCTAAACGAAGGTAAGTTACCCAAGCAGTTTCCCTCTGATCCAACTTGTTTACGCTAAGCTAGACTAAGCTAACAGTTTCCCCCTGATCCAAGTTGTTTACGCTAAGCTAAGGTAAGTTAAGCTAACAGTTTTCCTCTGGTCCCAGTTTTTACGCTAAGCTAGGGTAAGCTAACTGTTTCCCTCTGATCCAACTTGTTTACGCTAAGCTAAGCTAAGCTAACAGTTTCACCCTGATCCAAGTTGTTTACGCTAAGCTAAGGTAAGCTAGCGGTTTCCCTCTTTTCCAAGTTGTTTACACTAAACTAAGGTAAGTTACCCAAGCAGTTTCCCTTTGATCCAAGTTGTTTACGCTAAGCTAAGGTAAGTTAAGCTAACAGTTTCCCTCTGATCCAACTTATTTACGCTAAGCTAAGCTAAGCTAACAGTTTCCCCCTGATCCAACTTGTTTACGCTAAGCTAAGCTAAGCTAACAGTTTCACCCTGATCCAAGTTGTTTACGCTAAGCTAAGGTAAGCTAGCAGTTTCCCTCTTTTCCAAGTTGTTTACACTAAACTAAGGTAAGTTACCCAAGCAGTTTCCCTTTGATCCAAGTTGTTTACGCTAAGCTAAGGTAAGTTACGCTAGCAGTTTACGCTAAGCTAAGGTAAGTTATGTTAGCAGTTTCCCTCTGATCCAAGATGTTTACACTAAACTGAGGTAAGTTAAGCTAACAGTTTCCCTCTGGTCCCAGGTTTTACGCTAAACTAAGTTAAGCTAACAGTTTCACTCTGATCAAAGTTATTTACGCCAAACTAAGGTAAGTTACCCAAGCAGTTTACCTTTGATCCAAATTGTTTACGCTAAGCTAAGGTAAACTAACAGTTTCTCTCCGATCCAAGTTGTTTATGCTAAGCTAAGTTAAGTTATGCTAGCAGTTTACGTTAAGCTAAGGTAAGTTATGTTAGCAGTTTCCCTCTGATCCAAGTTGTTTACGCTAATCTAAGTCAAGCTAACAGTTTCCCTCTGATCCAACTTATTTACGCTAAACGAAGGTCGGTTACACTAGCAGTTTACCCTCTGATCCAAGCTGTTTACACTAAGCTAACGTAAGCTAACAGTTTCCCTCAGGTCCTAGTGTTTACGCTAAGCTATGGTAAGCTAACAGTTTCCCTCTGATCCAAGTTGTTTAAGCTAAGCTAAGTTAAGCTAACAGTTTCACTCTGGTCCCAGTGTTTATACTAAACTAGGCCAACAGTTTCCCCTTAGTTTCCAGTCTTTGTCCTAAGCTAACACAATTAACAGCTTGGTACTGACCTCCATTGGCGTGCTCTCAGCAGAAAGGGCAGTAAAACCAACGATATCACTGAAGTAGATAGTAACGCAGTTGAAGGCTTCAGCTTGAACTGTCTCACCACTCTTCAGCTGTTCTGCCACTGAGCTGTACACAAGGAGAAACACCAAGTCACAGGATCAGTACTTACAGTGCCTTGCGAAAGTATTCGGCCCCCTTGAACCTTTCAACCGCTTGCCACATTTCAGGCTTCAAACATAAAGATATAAAATTCTTATTTTTTATGAAGAATCAACAACAAGTGGGACACAATTGTGAAGTGGAATGAAATGTATTGGATGTGTCAAACGTTTTTAACAAATAAAAAACTGAAAAGTGTGACGTGCAATATTATTTGGCCCCTTTACTTTCAGTGCAGCAAACTCACTCCAGAAGTTCAGTGAGGATCTCTGAATGATCCAATGTTGTCCCAAATGACTGATGATGATAAATAGAATCCACCTGTGTGTAATCAAGTCTCCGTATAAATGCACCTGCTCTGTGATAGTCTCAGGGTTCTGTTCAAAGCACAGAGAGCATCATGAAAACCAAGGAACACACCAGGCAGGTCTGAGATACTGTTGTGGAGAAGTTTCAAGCTGGATTTGGATACAAAAAGATTTCCCAAGCTTTAAACATCCCAAGGAGCACTGTGCAAGCAATCCTATTGAAATGGAAGGAGTATCAGACCACTGCAAATCTACCAAGACCCGGTAATTAATTAATTTATTTACTTAAACTCTTAGTTTATGGTCAGGAGTGTGGAAATATAAATGCCTTCTTATTAGTAGCTAAGACTAAGATATATTTGGGACGTTGTTTATAGATTGATTTTTATTAGGAGTTTTAGTTATGCTTTTGATATAAAAAATCTTAACAGTACCCTCTAGTATTTAACACAATGAGTGTTTATTATCCAAGGTTAAAGTTTGAGGGTGTTTTCTGTCTGTATCGTGAGAAGCTGGCAGTGTATTAGGGAGGCATGGTTCTCCTCTCACTGAAGATTTCTGAAGACGTGTGGGAAACAATTCTTTAATTAAATGATGAAATGTATCTCTGTTTTTTTTATGCTGTTGCTGCGGAGACATCCACAGACAGAATGATTGTGTATGTAACTGAAAAAAAGGTGCTGGACAGCAACTTGGAGTATATGAAGGAGTGGAGAGCAGCCCCCGGTGAGACAACACACAGACGTTTCCAGGTACCAGTGTAAGTGCGATGTTTCCCTCTCTGAATTCAGGCTGGTTTTAATAAACTTGTGGAAACTACAACTGATCGCTGAATGAGGATTGTCCTTTGGGGTGCCAAATAAAAAGAGTTGATGAGAGGTGAGGAGTAATGTAAGAGTTAACGGACGGTCAGTAAAGTTTTCTTACCTCGACAGGAGCTGAGGACTTTGAGGTCTGGCCAAATCACTTAGGTGACTTAGGTTAACCTTCTGTGTCTTTGTGTTAGGTCAGTTTTGAGTTATGGTGTGTATACATGGTTTCCTCAGTTAATAGTCTGTAAGTTCCCATTTTGAGTAGAGTTATATTTGGTTAACCTCTTTTATGGGCTCTATCAACTATATTTTTTAACTTTGTCATTTTTTGAATTTTGTTGGGTAAAATACCTGTTTCCTATATGCCTTTACTCCTCACACTGTGGTAGTATCTGGTAGAGTTTAGTAAAACTGTAGTACTAACTGTGGTAGTATCTGGTAGAGTTTAGTAAAACTGTAGTACTAACTGTGGTAGTATCTGGTAGAGCAGCGCCTCAGCCTTGCGTTTCTCCTCATGGTAAGCCTGTGTTCGTTCTTCCACCAGTTCCTCCAGGTTGTTGGCGTACTGCTCCATACGAGACAGCAGATTGTCCAGAATGTTGTTCCTGGACTCTCTGGAAAAAATAGTGGATACCATGTTTATGAATTCTACAGACATGCTTCAAACTGAACTGAAAAACATCCAACAAGTTTGACTTCTGCTCTACACTCAGATGATGCTGTAACAACCTTTAAAGAATCTGTTCCACTTTTAATCCCAGATTCTCGGGCTGTCTCCTCTATTCACTCTGAGGTCCTTACAGACAGCCCCACCATAGGTCCCCAACGGGGTCCCCAATGGAGACCTATGGTTTGACTCTGGGAGAAAGTTAAACTAATAAAAAGAAATATCCCACAGGCAAGGTTTTGTAAATATAAGAAGAAATGTGTTAAATAAGAATTGTTTATTTTAAAATAAAGCAAACAGGTGAAAGACCAGGGATCAGAACACAGGATTTAAAATATTAAAACCTGCCCAAAAAGCTCCTTCTAACAGCAGTGCTCTGAGGTTTTCCATGAACAGATGAGCATGATTAACATGTAAGGAGAGCTGTCTCTGTAAGGGAGGAGGGAGTTGCTGCTGGCCTCATATGGACTTCCCTTCATCTTCTCTTGGCTGTGTCTCACTTCCATTACACGCGGGAGGAAGGTTGCAGGAGGCTCCTCCACCTCTTGGACAGTCCACGATGCCCCCAACCAGATGGCCTCTCACACCTGTAGACTCACTCTCAACTGTTGCAGGAGGGACAAAAGCACATTTGCAACACTGGATCGGGACTCATCCCCAAACTTTGGACTTGAGAGTTTTGGCACAGCAGACAGGGGACTGACCTCTGACCCTGTGTTTCCTCTCCACAGCTTACTTCTCCCTTCGTTTTGTGAAAACTAGGTTTCATCATTAAACCTCTAACAGAGAAGCATATGGTAGTTGCTTCTTTTAAAATCCCACATTAGGGCTTTATAAGATCTCCGTCTTCTTTAACCCCAGTCATTCCCGGAAGATGGCCGCTCACACGGAGCCTGGTTCTGGTTCTGCTGGAGGTTTCTTCCTGTTAAAAGGGAGTTTTTCCTCTCCACTGTCGCTACATGCATGCTCAGTATGAGGGATTGCTGCAAAGTCAACACCAGTGACTGTCCACTGTCTCTACATGCTCATCCAGGAGGAGTGAATGCTGCAAGTCACTGACTGGATGCAATCTGCTGGGTTTCCTTAGATAGAAAAACATTTTATCTAATTTGAATAAAAAACTGAATCTGACTGAACTGTTTGATAACTAGGATCAAACTGGACTTGAAATCTGTCTGGAGGATTGGAATTAATTGGACTTGTTCTGTGAAGTGCCTTGGGACGACAGCTCTTACTTGTTGTGTTTGCGCAGCAGCAGGCGAATGTGGTTGAAGTCGGGTCTCTCTGTTGGCTCCTCGGCCCAGCAGCGCTGCATCAGCTGACCCAGCTCGGGGCTATGACTCTGTGGGTCGATGGTGGGCCTAAGGCAGGGCCACTCACCCAGAATCACCCGGTCCACGATCTCTGCAGAGACACCAGGACACTCAGAAACTAAAAGCAGGAGGCAGGAATAGGGGAATAATACTGTAAGTGGATTTGTCTCTGCAGCAGACACAGAAAACCTGGCCCATGTTGGGTTTTGTTGGTCTGCAGTCCTGTTCTAACAGAACCAGAACTGAACCCAAAAGAGACCTGAACTGGACCTTCTCTGGTTTACCTTTCGGGCTAAGTAGCTCGCCCTCCAGGTAGAAGGCTCCTCTACGCAGTGCAACCTCCTGAAGGATGATCCCAAAGCTGTAGACATCTCCTTTTTGGGTTCCCTGAGGAGGACAAGACTCCATTCGGTGCAGCTCTGGAGCCATCCACAACTTTTCTGCGGAAAATCAATTGAAAACCAAGTTGGCTGCTTTAACTCTCCACTTTCGTTTACAGAACAGTTTTCAGCTTGATTTTGACAAGGTTGGCGCTGTGTTCTTCCTGCAGTTGTCAGTCCTGATGGTGAATTCAATTAATTTCAATCCAGTTTTATTTATATAGAACCAATTTACAACACATGTCATCTCAAAACTCTTTACAAAGTCAATCAATCCAGATTTCAAGTCAGGTTCATTAATTCCCATTAATCCTAACTATCAAACAGTCAGATTCAGTTATTTATTCAAATTGGATAAAAAGTTTTTCTATCTAAGGAAACCCAGCAGATTGCATCCAGTCAGTGACTTGCAGCATTCACTCCTCCTGGATGAGCATGTAGAGACAGTGGACAGTCACTGGTGTTGACTTTGCAGCAATCCCTCATACTGAGCATGCATGTAGCGACAGTGGAGAGGAAAAACTCCCTTTTAACAGGAAGAAACCTCCAGCAGAACCAGAACCAGGCTCAGTGTGAGCGGCCATCTGCCACGACCCACTGGAGGTTTGAGAGAACAGAGCAGAGACACAAAGAGAACAAAGAAGCACTGATCCAGGAGTACTTTCTATGGGAAGGAAAAGTAAATGTTAATGGATGTAGCTCCTTTAGTCGTTTCATCTAGAAAGAAAGAACAGATAAACTCTGAGCCAGTTTTCAAGTCTAGAGGATGAAAGATATGGAGGACCGATCCTGACAAAATTAAAAATAAAAGCAGAAATATATATATATTGTTTTCCCTTTTCCTTACACATGCCTTTGTTCTTTTGACATTTCCTCATCTCTCTTTTTCCTTTACCGTATGCATTTCTGCTTCATTATGCAAATGAGGAGGGCTGCCTTCTTCTCTCCAGCTCCTCTCCTATTGGTCAATATACAGGAAGGAGGAGGATCCATGTGCAGGCCGAGGGTGTGTCCCAATTCAGGGGCTGGATCCTTCCAAGTCTGTACTTGTGGGCTGATTACATCACAGCGCGGCGCAGAAGGTCTGTCAGATGCTGCCGACAAATGTGTCCTTCTTTTGCCCAATTTGAAGAATGACTTGTGAGTATCCTTCGCGGTCCATCTTTTCCCATGATTCATTGCGGGTCGAAGCAGTTCGGTCAAACAGGGGCAGCCATGGCGGACCACAGTGGCAAAAAGTGGCAAAAGTGTCACTTTCTGTGACACAAATGAACTTTTACAATGTTTTTAGTGCGGGAATATAACTATGTAGACGTGAAAAATCTGCTTGATTTATCAAGACATCGCTTAATTTCAAATGTGCTCCGACGTGTTCGGAGTTTTCCGCTCCCACCGTAGTAACCGGTTTGCCTCGCCAGTCCTACCGGCGGTGGAGCGAGCTGGACCCGGTAGAGATCTGACCGGACTATCGGTACTGAGCTCCTGCTGCCAGTCATCACAGTGAACGTTAAACTCAAGTGATTTCTAACAGTTTATGTTAGTATTAATTTAATATATTGTGTCATTTGTTCATGGAAGTCGATTTGACATTACAGGTGATATTAAAGTTAACCTGAATAAATGGATGATTTTATGTAATCTTACCGTATCACTGGAGAGTGTGATTGAGAATAAATAAGCTTTTAAATATTCATTTTTGATGAAGAAATGTGCTATATGTGTTTTTAAAAGTATATTTATAATTCAGCTAGCATTATAATTCATGATTTCAGGTACAGCTGAAGAGAAATACACTTTCAAATGCAAGCAAATCTCAGTAAAGAAGTGAAAAGTTTGAAAGAGCTTGTTTTAGACATTTGCATAGAAATATTTTAATATGTTCTGAAAATTAAGACAAATGTAAAATTAAAAAAGACTTTTTTTACACTGATATTAAGCAAGATGTTTTTTTTTGTTGATTTTATTGTTTAGGTACAAAGCAGCAGACGGGTCAGTTTATGAAGCTCAGGGCTGAGAACCACCACCTTTTTACTGGAGCTAAAAACTCAGCCATCGTGGCTTGGAGGTACAATAACTACATTCTTTACAGTCAGTTTCTGTCCAGTTTTAATAACTTCTATCTTTCTAACTTTCATAAATATCCATCCAGTGATTAACATACTTCTTTCAGTTTAGGACAGTTCTGGAGAAGATGGACCAACAGGGGAAGGTCAGCCCCTTGCAGGCCAAATAAAAAGTGGGACAATATGAAAAAGAAATATAAAGTTTGTTCAGAAGGTTCTCATGTCACACACAAATAAAAAAATATTTCTAAAAGTCTTGTTGGTTTCTCCGTTTAGTCAACTCTTCTTTTATTCCATCTAACTTTAGGATTGTAAGTATCCAGGGTCAGGAGAGGGAGTCAGTGAAAAGCCCACTGCTGCTACTTGGACCTGGTTTGTCTTTATGGATGAGATGTTGGGACAGAGGTCTTCTACAACACATCCTGTCCTGATTGCCTCCATCCCTGAGGACCCTCCAGGGCCAAGTGGAGCGGTGGTCAACCAGATGGAGAAGGAAGACAGTGAGCCAGCAGGAAGGGGTCAGAAAAGAAAGAGGGACAGAGATGATGGAGTTGATCAGGGAGGACATGAGGACACAGAGAATGGACAGACTGTTTTCCATCTTAGAAAGAATGGTACTGAAATAAGGTGCTATATAAAGAAATAATATTAAGTTTTGTTCAGATTGTTTCTTAAAATGTTAAGGTGTTCTAATAAATTTCAATATTGTTTTTGTCACTAATGTATTTTATTTCCATTTGATCCAACAATACATCAACTTCATTTAAAGTTATAAACACAGTTTATTTTGAAAATTACAAATAACATTTTAAACAGAATGTGGAAAAAAAACAACATTCAAACAGTTCCTGGTCACTCAGGTTGATCCTGCTGTCTCCATTATAAATATTTGTACATAGTTTTATTTTATACCTTTTGTCTTATAATCTTGATCTGTTTGAATGTTTTCTTCCCACATTCTGTTTAAAATGTTATTTGTATTTTTCATAATAAATTCTGTTTATAACTTTAAATGAAGTTGATGTATTGTTAGATCAAATGGAAATAAAATACATTAGTGACAAAAACTATTAATACATTCATTAGAACAGCTTAAAACTAAGAAACAATCTGAACAAAACTTAATATTTCTTATAAAGCACCTTATTTCAGTACCATTCTTTCTAAGATGGAAAACAGTCTGTCCATTCTCTGTAGCCTCATGTCCTCCCTGATCAACTCCATCATCTCTGTCTCTCTTTCTTTTCTGACCCCTTCCTGCTGGTTCAGTCTTCCTTCTCCATCTGGTTGTCCACCGCTCCGCTTGGCCCTGGAGTGTCCTCAGGGATGGAGGCAATCAGGACAGGAGGTGTTGTGGAAGACCTCTGTCCCAACATCTCATCCATAAAGACAAACCAGGTCCAAGTAGCAGCAGTGGGCTTTTCACTGTCCTAAACCAAAAGAAGTATGTTAATCACTGGATAGATATTTATGAAAGTTAGAAAGATAGAAGTTATTAAAACTGGACAGAAACTGACTGTAAAGAATGTAGTTATTGTACCTCCAAGCCACGGTGGCTGAGTTTTTAGCTCCAGTAAAAAGGTGGTGGTTCTGATCCCTGAGCTTAATAAACTGACCCGTCTGCTGCTTTGTACCTAAACAATAAAAACAACAAAAAAAAACCATCTTGCTTAATATCAGAGTAAAAAAAAGTCTTTTTTAATTTTACATTTGTCTTAATTTTCAGAACATATTAAAATATTTCTATGCAAATGTCTAAAACAAGCTTTTTCAAACTTTTAACTTCTTTACTGAGATTTACTTACATTTGAAAGTGTATTTCTCTTCAGCTGTACCTGAAATCATGAATTATAATGATAGCTGAATTATAAATATACTTTTAAAACATATAGCACATTTCTTCATCAAAAATGAATATTTAAAAGCTTATTTATTCTCAATCACACTCTCCAGCGATACAGTAAGATTACATAAAATCATCCATTTATTCAGGTTAACTTTAATATCACCTGTAATGTCAAATCGACTTCCATGAACAAATGACACAATATATTAAATTAATACTAACATAAACTGTTAGAAATCACTTGAGTTTAACGTTCACTGTGATGACTGGCAGCAGGAGCTCAGTACCGATAGTCCGGTCAGATCTCTACCGGGTCCAGCTCGCTCCACCGCCGGTAGGACTGGCGAGGCAAACCGGTTACTACGGTGGGAGTGGAAAACTCCGAACACGTCGGAGCACGTTTGAAATTAAGCGATGTCTAGATAAATCAAGCAGATTTTTCACGTCTACATAGTTATATTCCCGCACTAAAAACATTGTAAAAGTTCATTTGTGTCACAGAAAGTGTCATTTTTCACAGTTTACTCACAGCTTTTGTTGCTATGGTCCGCCATGGCTTCCCCTGCTTGACCAAACCGCTTCGACCCGCAATGAATCATGGGAAAAGATGGACCGCGAAGGATACTCACAACTCATCCTTCAAATCGGGCAAAAGAAGGACACATTTGTCGGCAGCATCTGACAGACCTTCTGCGCCGCGCTGTGACGTAATCGCCCCACAAGTACGGACTTGGAAGGATCCAGCCCCTGATTTGGGACACACCCTCAGCCTGCACATGGATCCTCCTCCTTCCTGTATATTGACCAATAGGAGAGGAGCTGGAGAGAAGAAGGCAGCCCTCCTCATTTGCATAATGAAGCAGAAATGCATACGGTAAAGGAAAAAGAGAGACGAGGAAATGTCAAAAGAACAAAGGCATGTGTAAGGAAAAGGAAAAACAAAATATATATATTTCTGCTTTTATTTTTAATTTTGTCAGGATCGGTCCTCCATAGAAAGAGAGCACATAGAGTTAGTCACAGTAAAAGCTCAGTCAGTAGCCATGTCTAGGAGAGAGAAAGGGTTAAACACTGAAAGACAGGGCCATGTGGATCATCTGTAGAAGGTGAGCATTAAGTTGTTGCCAGCAGCAGCTTGGACGATGCCCCCCTCCAGGAAGGTGCCACAGCTAAACATAGAGCCAGGCCAGGTGTAGCTTCTAGACAGAGCTGGTGAAGAATATAGAAGACTTACGGGCATAGTAGGCATGAGCGTCACTTCCTGAGTCAAGATCCGATCTAAAGCTGGACAGTCCGTAGTCGGTGATCTTAAGGACAAAGCGGTTGTCGACGACACAGTTGGACGATTTGAGTTTCCCGTGAGAGAAGATGACGCTGTTGTGAAGGAACACCATGCCCTGAGGACATGGAGAAGGACAGGCACTGACTGTCTGTCCTAATGGTAGCTGGAGACAGGAGACAGAATGGTGCAGAGGAAGAAGAAGCTTACCTTCACAATGTCGTTGAGGAGGGAATACTTAAACATCCAGTCCAGAGAGATGCTGTCGTTCTCCAGGATGTCCTGAAGACATAGAGATGGGAAGAGAGAAGTCAGGAAAGGAAGACAGGTAAATGGACATGTTGACAGACAGGTGTGCTGTACCTGCAGGCTGCCTCGGGGACAGTACTCTGTGATGATGCAGATGTTTGGCGGGTCGATGCATGCTCCAATGAACCTAGTCAGGTGTTCATTCTGAACGTCTCTCATCTGAACAAAAACACATTTTATTTGAACATGCTCTAGAACATTCAGGAGCCGGAGGTCTAGGTTCTCTGAGCTGGTCCAACAGAACCAGAACATGACTTAAAACGTGACTTTCTGTTGTGTAGGTTCGTCTTCCCAATGTTTAGATCTAGGAAGATCTTCAGCCTTACAGTGAACTTACAGCTCAGACCTAATTTATGGCGGATGGAAACCAATTCACTCACATGTTTGAGTTCAAACAGGACCTTTCTGTTCAACTCGATCCGCTTCCGGTTTGAGTATTTTATGGCCACGATGTTCCCCTGGAAGGTAGAACAGACAGATCTCTGAGGGAATGCTGAAGATGATCGTAGACATGAACTAACCTTAGCTGATAATAAAACATCTGAAATGCACCTTTAATTAACCTCAGAGACTATGAGAACATAGAAGATGATTTCATGTTCGTCACCCTGGTCCGACTCCTCATCCTCACTGTAGAAAAAAACTCACCTTGTAGTAACCGGTCTTTGCAAAGATCTGCAGGTTTCCATCTCCGGTCATCAGGGACCCATAGTTGGAGCCTCTCTGAGGACCAAACAGATCACAGAGCTTCATGTTAGCATGATTATGGAATGATGAGGAACTCCCTGAGCTGCATGTTCCTCAAACAGGTAACATAATGAAAACCAGAACTTATTGTTGGGTTCTGGAGAGATCTGTAAGGTTTTGTTTCAAATCTCGGTCTGTCTCAGTCTTTGGTTCTAGTTTCTGCTTTTCTCAGAACTAAGAGCTTCAGGAATTCAGCTGCTCACGTGGATCATGGAATTACCCAGCATGTAGTAGGTACCTGCACAATGTGACCAGCTGGCCTCATGGAAAATTGGGAGGATGTTCCTGAGGTGTTCCCAGTCAGTCGGATCTTCCCTCTGCCAAACATCTCCTCCGTCTTTTGCTTGTTGTTCTACATATTCGTTCTGACTGGTACCTACAGTGGAGAGTGTGTGTGTGTGTGCTTGTATAGCCATCATTATGAGGACCAAAACTTGACAGTAGACCAACATCTGGCCAGGTCCTCACGCTAATTGGGCTAATGCTTAGGTTTAGGGCTATGGTGTAAATTGAATTTAGGTTAAATTTGGGGTTAGGTATGTACCTGTGACCTCAGGTTTAGGGTAAGGTTCAGGGATATGGCATAGAAAGCGATAGAAAATGAACAGAGGTCAATGCAACGTCCTCACAACAATAGATATACAAACATCTGTGTGTTTGAGAGAGATGTTGGTGTTTTGAGTGTGTGCGCTCACCAGTGACAGAGTGATCCTGCTGCCACTCCGCAGAACCTTATCCAGGTTGCTCATATGGATGTCGTCCCAGGAGATCCTCCAAAGCTGAGCCACCAGCTCCTTCTCCAGCTTCATCCTCCTGCAGCAGAGAACAGCAGGCTCTGATATTAACCCACAGATCCAGTTAATAGCACTTTGGACGGGTTCAGGTTCAGTCTGCTGGGTCAGACAGAGTTTTGTTTTGTTGGCTTATCCCTGAATCAGAACCTGATGTCAGGTCCATCAGATGTTCACAAGAAACTTCTGCTCCTTTCATGAATGAAACCCACGATCTGCCACAGTCTGAGGTTTTCTGTGATGGAGTCAGACATTAAAGGAACCTTCAGGTCAAATCAAACAGGTTCTGTAGGAGGAAAACTAGTCTGATTTCCCAAACAGAATCCCAGAAGAGTTCTTCAACCAGGAGAACAAGGAGCACTAACCCAGGGGTCGCGTTAACTGTATATTTTTCGTTTTTGACCATTTTTTAAAACAGTGACAGAAAAATCTAAAGGCCACCAGTCATTTTGACAGATTGTAATTCACACCCCTGACAACTTGGTGGCGAGTTAGCATATTAATCAGTCGTTTACTCCCGCTGAAGCGAGTGCCGGATCAGGAAATCCCTCATTCAGGAGAAATGTTCCCTGATTTTAAAACTTTGACTGAAGTGGAGCTTGTTATTCTGGTCTCTAGTGTGGCAGCAGGTGATCTGGTCATATTTATTAGAACAACTGTTTAATTACATTGTTTTTATGTAGTTACTGGGACCACAGTCAGTGCTTTTGGCACTGCAGAGAAAAAGTTAAATGCATTCATCTGGTTGATGTGGACTCTCTGTTGGGCTTGTGTTGCTGACTGAATATTAATTAAAATGAATGAAAAGAGTTTGCATGTTCTCCCCGTGCATGCGTGGGTTCTCACCGGGTACTCCGGCTTCCTCCCACAGTCCAAAGACACGACTGTTAGGTTAATTGGTCACTCTAAATTGCCCTTAGGTGTATGAATGAGTGTGTGCATGGTTGTTTGTGTGTTGCCCTGTGATGGACTGGTGACCTGTCCAGGGTGAACCCAGCCTCTTGCCCATAGACTGCTGGAGATAGACACCAGCTCCCCTGTGACCCACTATGGAATAAGTGATAGAAAATGACTGACTGACTGTTTAATTATTATCGTTTAAAAAAATAAAGTGACAAACGGATTATGACCGGATTGTTTTGACCCCGTCAGTCAAAATGACCAACAACCAAAAACTCACAACCTCTGACACACCAGTCTGACCATGGTAGATCAGACTGGAAACACTATCAGTTAGAACCAAACCCATCCAAAACAGAGCCCAGGCTCATTGCAAACATGAAACCAGTGCAAACCAAGAACCCTCCTCCTAACAAGATTGCTCTGACTGGGTCATTTAAAATCCAGTCAAAAGTAAAACCTCAAACCACAGTTAAATCTGATCCAGAACCAAGGACAAGTTTCTGAGTCAAGTGGATCCAGAATCACAACTCAGAAGGTCCAAATCCAGGGAACAGTTATTAAAAAGTCCACTCTCAAACCAGTATAAACCAGTTTTAACCGGGTCATGGTTCAGTTTCTGATGAATAATGGAGGTCACATGACCTTGCGACGGCTCTTACCTGTAGATGAAGATGGCAACAGTCAGTGTCATGGTGAGGATGAAGAAGATCACGATGGATACCATCTGATGGATGGTGATGGTTTCTGTGGGAGACACATTCCCATTAGGAAGTTCAGGTAGTCCGTTCTGATCCCAGAACCTACTGTCATAATGCTGATACAAACAAGTCCAAATATATCAGAACATTACATTAAGTCAGAACCATCACAGCCATAGGTAACTATGTCCTCTGTGCTCATTAGAAACCAATGATTGGATTTCTATTTGGATAAGAACAATCAGAACCATCAGATGGTTCATTCCTCTTTTATTTCATTAGTGACTGGAGAAATACATCAACACACTCTGCTTGGACCAGAGACTGAGCTCAGGAGGAAGTTCTGTTGGACCAGAGACTGATTCTGGTTTTGGTACCAATATTCACTCTGCTGCTGATCTCCAATAAGGATAATGAACTACCACTTCTGACCCGTTTCTTCTTTGAGACAGAGGAGATGGTTCTGGTCCACTGCAGTTTGTTTCCTCTATGTCTCTCTGCTCCACCACACCTGATCCTGTTTAAAAATAATTTATCCCAAACAGAAGTAAAATGTGCCAGTGTCTGCTCTGAGATTCAGCTTTAACCTGGTTTAAATGGGTCAGATCAGGAATTCAGGGGGAACTTCAGAACCAGATCGCTTTTGATGAGGGATTTTCCTTCAGAGCAGCTGTTCTGGAGGAGAATCTCTGGATCAGTCTGTGTTAGAGAAACAAGGAAGTTGGATCAATCAGATCCAGATAGGAACTCTGTTTGCTGCTGTTTAATGAATAAATATGTATCTGGATCATGTAGTTTCCTAATGATCTGGATGAGCAGCTATTCTGGGTTCTTTTTGCTTCTGGATCTGTCTGCCAGTACACTGGTCTACGTTCTGAATGACTGAGTTTGGACCCATGTTTGGGCCGATGATCCACTGACTTGTGAGGCACTTTGGGTTGTCGTTCTTTAATCCGCAGAAGGGAACATCGAGAGGAATGCTTCCACCGGGCCAGTGCAGAGATGTTCCAGGAACCGCTGTCAGCTTCTCCTCAGAGCTGTTGTAGACCAGAGCCATCTGCAGGGAAACAGGAACCGCTCAGTTTGAGTCTGCAGAGGAACAGGAGCTGACAGTCCTGCCTTAGGAAGAGAACAAAACCGGACCCCGTATGTCGACTCTGGGAATCCTCTTATTGGATCTAAAATCCTAGTTTCTGTAACGAAGCTGTATTTGGAGTTTTCAGGGATTGTTCCAAAGAAATAGGAACAAACTGGTTTCAGCTGAAAGGACTGTACCGAATTTGAGTGGAAAGGCAAAGTTAAAATGAAGGGATGGATATTCAGTCAGCTTAGCTGTAACCTCTCCTTTCTGAACAGCAGATCTTGATTTCCAGTCTAAATAAGCTTCCTTCTGGGTTCCTGCTGAGTTCCAGAACCGTTCTGGTTCCATTATCCATGCTGAGTTTACCTGGTAGATGCTGCTATTGGTGTCCATCAAGTCCCACAGAGCAAAGTCCATCTCTCTGTCCCCATTCTCGTCCAGCTGAACCAGACCCGTAACACCTGAGGATGGACAAAAGTTCAGATTCAGTAACCAGCAGGTCCGATTCCCTGCTCCTGAGCATTATTCTGGAATTATTCCTGTTACTTAAAGAAGATGACATGTACTAAATGATTGAAGGTCCAGACAGGTCTGAATACGAGCTGGATGTCAGCAGCTGTGATCTGGGACTGAGGTTTTAATGAAACTGATCCAATCAGTCAGACTGAAGAAAACACATAAAATCAGGAATGTTGAGCATAGACATCTATCAGATGCAGAGAATCGCTCACTGAGGATCCAAAGAATTGTTCACCTAAAGGTGGAGAACCATAATCGCTATGTTAACCTGAAACAGCTGAACTGTATGCTGCTTCACATGTCGGCACATTAAACAGCGTCTCAGAATATGTGATATGTCGGGCTGGTGGTATACGGGTTTAACTGTGCGACCCATGTACTGAGGCCTTGGTCCTAGATGCAGGCTGTCTCGGGATCGAATCCAAGCGACGTTTTCTGGACACGCTTCCCCCACTCTTTCCACTATTTCCTGTCTGCTTACTGTCCAAAAATGATAAAAAAGAATATGTCAAATATGGCTGAGTTTCCCCTTTTTCGCATGTGTGTGTCTTGGTATACACACTCATGAGATTACTGAATGGATGTGTCATAACCTATAGTTACATGTGTCTGAGTCATGAAAACAAAATAAAAATAAAGTTCTAAAAAAAACAGTGATAACCATCTCTTAGTGCTGCTCATAACAATATCACAATTCTTATTTATTTTTCAAAGACTTTATATAAAAGGTTACCTAATATTATTTAAATAAAATTATTAGTATCTTTATTTGTATTATTTTAATATTTAATTGTTATTATCACAGCTGAGTTGAGTTTCTCTTTGTTTCAGATCCTATTCTGGACTGCGCTCAGATGATACATGTTCCCTGAAGAACAGACTTGCTGCTCTGACGCTTTATGGCTGCAGGAGCTGCAGATCGGATATGCAGACGGAATCTGGTTTCATTAATGCGACCTCTTCAGAGCCTGGTTTCTGTGGAAACCTCTGTTTCTTTTATTTAGGAAAGCTGACTGCTGGTGGGATCCGTCAGAGCTGTTTTTTCTGACTTGATTTTCTGTCAAAGAATAACCTGCAGATATTTTTTAACTGATCAGACAAAACCTGCAGAACAGCATGTCATAGGACAGAGCTTCCTGCCGCATCAATGACTCAGTATGGAGCAGCATGGCACATAAAGGAGCTGTCACAGATTAATTACACCTGATTACAGGATCAAATCAGAACCAGGATAGCTGGTTGCTAGGACAACATGTAGGCAGGTTGGATCATGTGACTCAGACGCAGATTACTGTTCATGTTGATTTTATTTGAGAGCAGAATATCTGATCATCACATATCAATAATATGAGCTGCTGCAACATTCCCTCTGCAGAGTCCAGACAGTCAGCGCTGACAGCATCAAACTGGAACCATGGGATTCTGGAAACACATCTGTTTGGACTGAATGTCCCAGATGCATTCATTTCTTCCTACTTTAGGACAGGGATCACAAAGTTTTGGTTTTTGCTCCAGAACCTCCGAGGCTCATCTTGCAGATTTTGTCGGAATTGGTCTTTTTTCCTGTTGGGAAGCAGTCTGAGTTTCTCTTGGGTCGGAATTCCTTCCATGGCTCAGACCGATCCAGATGATACAGGAAGATCCACATGGTGCAGAACAATCAATGTTTAGATCAGTTTTCAGACCTTTTATCTGATTTAGTGTTAAATACAGATAAAGTTATTATAGTGGGGATTTTAACATTCATGTAGACGCTGAAAGTCATAGCCTAAATATAGCATTTAATGTTATCTTAGACTCAACTGGCTTTACTCAAGACATCCACAGACCTACCCACGTTTGTCTTTATACTTGTTCTTGTTCTTACATCTGGCCTTATGTATTAAGAAATAACTGCGTTTTCTCATAACCCTGTCCTGTCTGACCATTTCTTAATAACCATTGAGTTTAATTTAACCGAGTTCTCCACACCTGAAAGAAAATTTCATTACAGTAGATCATTATCAGACGATGCTGTAACAACCTTTAAAGAATCTGTTCCACTTTTAATTTCCTCATTATCACTGAAAAGCACAGTGGAGGGCAATAATTTTGTTTCTGCCCCTTCATAAATTGATTCTTTTGTTCATAGTGTTTCTTCATCATTGCGTGATACATTAGACAATGCAGCCCCCTTGAAAAAGAAGGTAATTATTAATAGGAGGCTAGCTCCTTGGTTTAATTCAGAGCTGCGTACTTTAAAGCACAATGTTAGAAAATTGGAGAGAAAATGGCGCTCTACACACCTAGAGGATTCTTACTTAATCTGGAAAAATAACCTACTGTTGTATAAAAAGACACTTCACCAAGCTAGAACAGTTTATTTCTCATCATTAATAGAAGAGAACAAGAATAATCCTAGGTTTCTCTTTAGTACAGTTGCTAAACTTACACAGAGTCATAGCTCTGTTGAGCCATCCATTCCCTTAGCTCTTAGCAGACATGACTTTATGGGATTCTTCTTAAATAAAATAGATTCTATTAAAAAGAAAATCTTTGACATACTCCTGAAGATGATTACTTCATCTTCAGCAAGTGAGACAACATTGGAAATAACTGCAGAACCTGATTTGTGTTTGGACTGTTTTGATCCTGTGAAGCTTCCTGAGTTATCAGAAATATTAGCTTCATCTAAACCTTCAACTTGTATGTTAGACCCAATCCCAACCAAATTATTTAAGGAAGTGTTCCCTCTGATTACCAGCCCCATTTTAGATATGATTAATCTATCTTTAGTAAATGGATCAGAACCACAGGCTTTTAAGGTAGCTGTAATTAAACCTTTACTTAAGAAACCTTCACTTGATCGAGATGATTTAATAAATTACAGACCTATATCCAATCTTCCATTCTTATCTAAAATTCTTGAGAAAATAGTTGCTAATCAAATGTGTGAACATTTATACAACAATGACCTGTTTGAAGAGTTTCAGTCAGGTTTCAGAGCTCATCATAGCACTGAAACAGCTCTGCTGAAAGTCACTAATGATATTCTTATGGCCTCAGATAATGGACTTGTGTCTGTTCTGGTTCTGTTAGATCTCAGTGCTGCATTTGATCCAGTCGACCATAATATTCTCTTAGAAAGGCCGGAATATGCTGTAGGGATCAGGGGAACAGCGCTAGGCTGGTTTAAATCTTATCTGTCTGACAGATTCCAGTTTGTTCATGTAAATGATAAATCATCTTAAAAGTAAAGAACCTTGGTGTTAACTTTGACTAGGTCATGTTATTTAAATCCCATATTAAACAGGTTTCTAGGATTTCCTTTTTTCAATATATCCTGCCCAGGAGTTATGCTGTAAAACAAGCCACTAAAGGAGCTACTACTGTAATTAACTTTTTTTTACCTTTCCTTCCCATAGAAAGTACTCCTGGATCAGTGCTTCTTTGTTCTCTTTGTGTCTCTGCTCTGTTCTCTCTAACCTCCAGTCGGTCGTGGCAGATGGCCGCTCACACTGAGCCTGGTTCTGGTTCTGCTGGAGGTTTCTTCCTGTTAAAAGGGAGTTTTTCCTCTCCACTGTCGCTACATGCATGCTCAGTATGAGGGATTGCTGCAAAGTCAACGCCAGTGACTGTCCACTGTCTCTACATGCTCATCCAGGAGGAGTGAATGCTGCAAGTCACTGACTGGATGCAATCTGCTGGGTTTCCTTAGATAGAAAAACTTTTTATCCAATTTGAATAAATAACTGAATCTGACTGTAGGATCAAACTGGAATGGATATACTTGACATGGAATCTGTCTGATTCGATTGAAATAATTTAATAAAGTGCTTTGAACATGTGTCGTGAATTGCCGCCGTATAAATAAACTGAAATGAATGATGCACATGGTGCAGAATAATAAAAGAGAGGGTTCCAACCAGCTGCTTCACTGCCTGCATTGGCAACTGCAACAAATCTGAGAACCTGTGGAAGGCAGCAGAGAACATCACGTTCCATTCATGGCTCTCATATTGACCCTTCACACTCCTAGAAGATTCTGCATCATTCTGCAGTGTTCTGAAGAGCCATGCTCCAGAGCAGGGTGGAGGACCTACAGGATGTTCAGGACCTCCATCCAGCTTTAAAACACACACAGAAATTCATGCCTACAGTTAGCATGGAGCAGGAGTCCATCTGCTGACCTAAAGGTTCTCTGCAGACAATCTGTGACACCATTCTGTTGCTGCATACCATACAATCCTTTGTGGTTCTAAGGGTGGAGTTCTGAAGCTGCTGATCTGAGTCAGACCTCTGGTTCTAGAGGGATATGGAGGACCAATCCTGCCATTAAAAAGACATCCATAAATAAATAAAATAATCAATAAAATAATTACAGCACTGGTTTCCCCCCAGTTGGGCTTCTGTTGAACACATTGTGCTGAAAATAAACATATTTGGGTGGGTTGTTAAAATCTGGGCTGCTTTCATGACATTTGGAGGGTTTTTAGAAATTATTCCTGGGCAAATTATATCAAAATTGTTCTCGTTGGTGGCAAAAAAGTAAAAACCTCCACATCTCAACATGTTGTGTCTTTTTCCTCATATCAATAGTTCATTTATTTTGAAAAAGAGAATCTGTTGAACTTGACATCATCAATCAGTGTTGGTCATTGGTTCATCAGCTATCACTGTGAAATTCAGTCAGTCAGTCATTTTCTACCACTTATTCCATAGTGGGTCGCAGGGAAGCTGGTGCCTATCTCCAGCAGTCTATGGGCGAGAGGTGGGGTACACCCCTGACAGGTCGCCAGTTCATCACAGGACGACACTCAAGCCAAAAAAAGGGCATTCATTGCCAAATTTATTTATAAAATTAAAATAAAAAACAGGATATATTTATGCTTTTACAGCCTCACTTTTCTTGACATTTTGCTGCAAAATGTGTAAATAAATAAATCAATAGAGATTGAATCTGGAGAGAAAACAGTAAACATTATTTGACTGTTTTCAGACAGAGTTGCAGACTTTAGGTAATTCAATTCAATTCAGTTTTATTTATATAGCTCCAATTCACAACACATGTCGTCTCAAGGTTCTTCACAACAGTCAGGTTCATACATTCCAATTAATTGTAATCATTGAACAGTTCAGTCAGATTCAGTTATTTATTCAAATTGGATAAAAAGTTTTTCTATCTAAGGAAACCCAGCAGATTGCATCCAGTCAGTGACTTGCAGCATTCACTCCTCCTGGATGAGCATGTAGAGACAGTGGACAGTCACTGGTGTTGACTTCATCATTCATCTTTTCTATATCATTGGGCATTATATTTAGCCTTCAATATATATTAGCCTGTAATGTTAACCACCCAGCAACATGATTCCTAAACTGTTGGAGAAGAAATGCTTGCATGAAACTTTTCTTACGTGGACGTAAAAATTTTGCTTTTTTTTTTCTACTTTTTGTTTATGAATGTTTTGAAAAACTAAATAAAAGTAAACAGCAACATTATGGGGTCAATGGATGGTAAACATAAACAAATTGACATCATCACAGGCTTTACAGTAGTAAGAGGTAATATTCAAGGTCCACTGTCACCATTTAAAAAGTCCAACCATTTCTCCCAACGCCTCTTTCCCAGTTCGCCCTGCAGTCGCAGAGTAGAAGTCATGCATTTTATTTCCGAATGTTTTCCACTACAGAGGTAAGGAGAACTGTAGTGGGAGGATCTTTACTAAGCCACATTGTCTGTTATGGCCTTTTTGCAGATTCTAGGAGAATTTTCAGAAGGTAAACATCATCTGTGGTTAGTTTGTCTAGAAGATAACCCAAAAACATTGATATAAAAAAAAAACTTGATTTTAAAGCCCAGCATTTTTGGTACTTCGGTCCAGAAGTGTTGTATAGACGGGCAGGACCAGAATATGCGTCCATGATCTGCCATGACCTCCCTGCAGTTTCTCCAGCACAGTGCAGAAGTAGTACTAAATTTTGACTTTTGTTTTGAAGTTATGAAGAAGTGGATGATGCTCCTTCAACCAAAGTCTCGCCAAGTTTTGAAGTTAGTTGATAAAAACTGTGCTTCCCAGGTCCCTGTCCACATATCCTCTGTAACCATTTCTTTTCCCATTTTTGTTTTATGTATTCTGTTGAGTCTCTTTTAAGTTTGGTCAAGCATTGGTACACTTTACTTACAACAGCTTTGTTACTTCCAAAATTATATGCATCAATGAAGATGTTAACAACTGAAAAGTCTTTAGGAAAATACTTTTTGATTCTTTTCCTGATATAGTCACAGAGTTCCAAGTATCTGAAAAAGTCTCGTAAGTCTTACATAACGTGTCAAAAGCCGAAGGTTCAGATTTTTCAATGACTGTGCACACAGCAGTAGGGCCATCTGATACTCAATGTTTAAAACTAATATCTTGAGAGGCAGGAAAAAATCCAGGTTGTATGGAGGCCAGCTAAGAAGTTCTAGCCCGGTGGGTCAATGCCAGATTGACCCACCGGCTGGTCGTCAAAAATAAATCCTTCTCCAAGACTGTGCAGCCATGTCTAGACAGGATTAGTGTACTGGACAGACTCATTTCAATGTTTTGCCATTTTGCTCCATTAGATGGGTTACACCAACAAACTAAGATCTCAATTGGGCAGATATGTAACAATACCTCAAAGAGGGTAAAGGCAACTCCCCTCTTTCCCTCCGCAACTGCAGGGTAGCAAATCTTAACCTAGGTTGTTTATTGAGCCAGATGAATCTTGAAATATGTTTATCCATTTCCTAAACTGCTTATCAGGAACTGGAACAGGCAAAGCAAGAAAAAAGTACAATGATCTGGGAAGGATTTTGATTTTGTCTGTTGCCAAAGTCAAGGGGGAGCAGGCTCCAGGTACTAAGATTACGATATATTTCTGCATTAACAGCTGCTATACATAAAATAGTAGTTGATTCTTGAGTATGCAGAGTATTAAGCCAAATAAAAGGTAAATCCTGGAGGTGATCCATGGAAAGACCGCCACAGATTAGTAAGTCCTAAATCTGATAGCATTCTTTTTACATGTTTCTCTGTCAAGATGTTTCTTCTACCAGTATTATTTCCGTCTGAGGATTTAACAGCAGGTGGAAATTTCCTGCACAAATAAGGGTTCCCTACATTTCTGTGGAAATCACATTAAATACTTTTGTAAAAGAAACCTGTATTACTCCGGCGGGGGGGTCATAGACATTTAACAAAGTGACGTCCTTAAATCGACCTTCTTTATCACTTATGTCTGACAGGAATTCAAATTTAATTTTGTTTGAAATTAGGATTGCCCCGCCTTGTTTTTTTCCACTTCCCTGAAATGAATGTGTGCCGATACGCCATTTTTTTAAATTTCTGATGTTCTGCTTTAGAAAGTTGAGTTTCCTGCCAATATGCAATATCCACCTTTTTTTTTCTCAATTTATTCCTTTTTATATGATTATTCAGCCCATTAACATTTAGTGAGAGTATATTATAAAACGGTTTGGCATGTTATGTTACTCATACATATCATTCCTGACCTCAAAGCAACAACAAAACCAGAATCGCTGAGTAGTAAAAACACACAACATTAACACTGGCTTCTACTGATGAGGAGATAACATTATCCTCTGAGGGGGTACTGGCCACAAGCTGGGGCCCCTCATCAAAACATGCACCAAATGAAGAACCAAAGAAAACAGTTCTCTATCTAAATAACAGAACCTTGGTGGCCCTCTAACCGTGTCCATAGGCACCAGCCTTCGAAACACATGAAACAGTCTCACCATCGCCAGTCCATCGCAGCGAAACACACAAACAACCTGTTTCTTTCAGTCTTCTTGAAATCCTGTACAGAATTCTTGGAAGTCATTTTTCAGTTCGGCCCATAAATACTAAACTGAAATATTGTTATTTCAGCCAATAGGACATCACTTACTGCTCCCATGGATAATGTCCAGGCCTCGATATCTTGATCTGAAGTTCGGCCTTCCTGATTAGCTGTGGCTTCTTTATCCATTTCACTTTCAAGAATGTTTTGTAGTACGTATCCTTTCTTGGTTTTGTGGCAGCTCATTATTAGACTTAGATATCTTAGTTTTGGCTCTCAGGTTAGGGGGATAAAAGGCTAGTGCCAGAGATGTGACCATACTGTGTCACACATCACCGGAAGTCCCTGTGGAAATTGAGCTTTGCGCGGACATGTCAGGCGGACGTCCGCTTTGAGTCCGCACTTCCGTCCGCGGAGACAAATACCCGCGACTTTAAGTGTAGGAGGAGGAGGGACAGGCTTGTGTGATTGAGAACTGATTTCAGAGGGCATTGCCCCTCTTGCTCCTGCGTAAAGCCGGCCTCGAATATATCCCTGTTGTGTTGTCTTCAATACATTTTTTCTTATTATTTTGTTGCATTAAATAGCCCTTAAATTATATAACTCTAGATACTTTTTGGCCTAGTAATTATTTTATTGAGTTATTTCTGTATGTATTCTTATGGCAGGTTTGGTCCTCCATACAGTTTCTCTGCTGCTGTTTATGCTCCAAATGACACCCAAGTTTACTGTGATGTTTGAAGTCACCTGGTTTACAGGAAAAGGTGAGTTTTAAGGTGGATTTAACAAAGTCCTCTGTTCCAGAATGAAATCCCTACACCCCCAACCTGACAATGAGGAGGAAATTCACTCCCTGTGACTGTAAACACAGGTCACATGACCTGTGGTAACACACCTGTCAGGTGTGACAAGCGTGTGTTTCTAGGAAGGGATGTAGTCCTTTCCAGGAATGAAGTAAAATAAAAACATTAAAAGACAAGTGAAGGTCGGAGAGTTTTACACCCAACCGTGAATCATTGACGCCCGAGTTCACCTGGAGTCACACTTGCAGGTCCGCCCTGCCTGCAGCAGGGGGCGATCACTGATGTTTAGAAACATTTTCAGTAATTTAACCTTAAATATGAAAGAATGCTTCCTGCTTTATTATCAGAAGGATTTCTGTAACTTAATATGAACGATAAAAAGAAACAAAAATATTTAAAATTTAAATATTTTCACAATTTTCGGCTTCTTCATTTAATTCAATTCATTTATTTAGAATTAATATATATGGTGAATAAAAATAAAATACAGATAATTATAAATTAAAACCATAAAATGATCTCAATAGAAGTAGAAAATAAAATTGAAAATAAAATGAATGAACTTGTGAAGTAACAGATTGTTGGACTATGAGTTCAAATACTCATGTTTGTGTTTTTAGTGTAAAGTTCTGCTTCTTCTGTTTCCAGGTGCTGTACCCCCAGCATAAGAACTCCTTCAGTCACTCCGCTGTCAGTCTGTTCCTGGTTCCAGAGTTCTCTTCGTGGTTCTGATGGTTCCACATCCAGCTCATTTCAGTCTCCAGCAGCAGACAGCTCTCCTGGAGGAAAATGTTTTGCTGCTGACCAGCTCGCTAACACCTCCCATCTCTCTCTTTAACCAGTTACTCTGAGCAGGGACCGGATCAGAACAATTCAGATTCAGCCGCTTGATCAGTTAACATGCTGCCATGAGTTTAAGTGCAGAGTGTCCGGTTTAATATCCATGTGTTTTTAGGATCAGAACCAGCCGCAGAGTTTAATCACTAAAAACCTGGTTCTGGTTCCACTTTTTGTGTTCTCCTCCTGATATCTGCACCATCAGTTAATTGAGGATTATGAGTAATAAATAATTGTGAGTTTTGTTTTTTCTTGGTTACTCTTGGATTTTATGGGCATTAATTCTATAATTCAGCCTATTCCTTTTCAGATAAAAACAAAAGCAACAATCAAACTGAACCGAACACAGTACACAGCAGAACCATGTGAGTCTGACTCAAACACAACCAGAACCAAATATTTAATCCAAAGATAAAGATTCTGAGACAAAACAGGTCAGGCTGGAGGCCTGAGGCTAAACCCCTTTAGAAAGATTCTGCTCCTGGGTCTGGTTCTGAGTAGGAGAAGCTGCTTCAGATTGAAGGACCAAGGAGGAAGAGGAGCTTCACTAGGAAAGTTTTGACCTCAGACCAGCAACCGCTGGAAGTTTGAGGTTCTGACCTGACACAAACAGGCTTCTCAAGGTAAGAACAGGCTCCTTTGTCAGGTTCCGCTGGTTCTTTTCAGGAAGTTATGTTGGTTAATCAAAGTTAGAGCTGCAGCTGCATCCTGAGACACCGAACCATCCATTAGTTAATGGATCAGAACACCAGACAGGAAGCTGGAATCTGATCCCTTCAGCCGTCAGTCAGAGAAAACCTCATTACATTCTTGTCTCCTTAATCCGTCCTGCATTCACACTTCTCAGTCCTGGTGTTGGGTTTCTGATGAATAAAGAACTAATTCTTCACGGATCCGGATGGGTTCAGTCAGAGCCAGAACCACAGAAATAAAAGATGGAAAGAGTTGGATCTTCTGAGACTGAAGCTTAAATTAGATTTCCTTATTGAAAACTCCACCAATCCCAGTGCAGGTCTCATGGTCACATGATGCATGTCCATGAACGGCCTCAACTGGATCTGAAAATCCTGCAGAACATTCCCAGAACCTGTAGGAAAATGTCCCTCAGTTACAAAATTTATTTTTCAGCCTGCTTCAATCTTCATGAATAAAAATAGTCAGAGTGAGCTGGTTCTGTTAATTCAGAACAGAACCAATCCCAGAACAATCTCTGCATCCTACGTCAGACTAAGTATTCCTCCTGTGAAAGTGTCTCACAGCTTCATGTGGCTCCGCTCTGGATGTTTCAGTTTACCTGACTGGGTCAGAACAAAATACTGGAAAAGCAACTTGAAACTCTTTATTCTGACAAGATTCCAGAAACAAGTTAAACTGGACCGTTCTGGGGAGATGTTTTCTGTAGGAAACCGTCCCGAGAAGCTCAGAGAGGATTCAAGTCAGGCAACAAAGAGTTGGAGAGAAGTACAGAACTTTTCTCGGGTCTTTTGACCTGGTTCATATCTGGCTGCAGTGGCCTTGGCGTTGTTGCCTGGAAACAACAGCACTTGGTCCTGGCTCTTAAAGGTCAGCTCAGGGTGACAGATCATGTTAGAGTGGGTCGACCCAATGGGTTGCAGAGACGGGTCGGGTTATGTCTGGAGCAGGAGAACAGGCTGATGGATAATCATCTCCAGCTTCATCTGGTCTCCGTCCTTTAAAACGTTCCCACTCTGAGTCGGAAAGACCTTCAGATCCGATCAATGGGAGAGGAACCCGACAGGAACCATGGAAGCAGACCATGACGTAAATAGGAGGAAATCTTTGTTCTAACTGGAAACTGGGATTTTATGAATGCGGATTTGCTGCAGCTGAATCTGAGTCTGGCTCTCATGGTAGGTTCAGCTTCGTTAGCTTCCATGGAGAGCTCGGTTTTATCTTTATCCCTGCAGGATCTCCATAAAACTCTGGAACTGAATCCCAATATTAAAACCAAGAACATCTCCCCTCATCCCGCTGCAGCTTGGATTCAGATACGGCTTCATCGGACACCGTCTGAAGGACACAGAGACATACTGGACGGGCCAATGAGAGACTCCGGTTTCACTCCATCAAATTCCAAGCAGATTGTTATGGATGTCCCCAGCAGCATGGAAACAGAACCAGGAGGAAACAGGTTCCTCTCACTAACAACAGGACAGAAAGTGGAGTTGACTTCAGTTCCTTATCCAGAATCTAAATGTAATGATCCGGTCACAGAAACTCTGTTTCGTGAGGAGAAATTTGGGTCAGTGTGTGGATTAGAGCTTTGGTTCCAGGCCCGGAACTTCAGACTCTGTGTGTTTCACATTCCAACATTCCCATCTGTGCTCAGGAAACTCCCCAGGAACCTGATGGAGTCAGAGGTCACAGCAGGGCATTTCTGACCTCTGACCTGGGAAACCTTTCCCTCTGTAGAGAAAAAACAGAAAGGATTTGTTGGAATGAAGTCCAACTAAATGAAATAAATCCACGTTTTATTCCCAAACAGCGCAGCAGTAAAGTCACCATTTTTAAGCCTGTTTTTCTTCCTCCAGGATCCACTCATCTGCTTTGTGTTTCCATGCTGGGATGAAGCTGCTCTCTCAGTTTTCTGTTGCAGGTCAGAGGTCAGATCTGCTGTGATAACCGGATACTTGGATGCACGACTCTCTTGCAGCTGGAATCAAAAACGGACATCGGATCCGAAACCTGATCCTGCAGCAGAGACAACGTTCCAAGTCACAGCTGGAAAAACAAAGCAGCCCTGCAGGAAGGAAAACCAGACTGGTTTTTCTTCCCTTCCTGAGCCTCTGACAGGTAGGAAGAAGCATCGATGTGGATCCATTTCCTGATCAACTCCTCTTTTGAATAGAATAGAAATATCCTATGTTGTCCCTCAGTGGGGACATTCAGGTATTCCAGCATTAAAGTGACAGACAAGTAGAAGTGTTCAGATTCACACAAAGGTGAAAAAAATCAAAAAAGAAAAGACTGAACAGAAAGGAAAAAGTTGAATATAAGAAAGAAAATACTGCACAGTTTGTGCATAAGAACAACAGACTATTTACAAGATTTAGAAAAACTGTGCCGATATCAACAGGGTGTGAATACTTATTGAGTCTGTTGGGAGCTGTGATCTTATAAAGTCTAACAGCTGCTGGGAGGAAGGACCTGCGATAACACTCCTTCATGCACCTTGGATGCAGAAGTCTGTCACTGAAGGAGCTCTTCAAGTCTGAAACAGTTTCATGCAGGTGGTGGGAGACATGGTCCAACAGTGATGTTATTCTTGCCAGAGTTCTTCTGTCTCCCACCACCTGCACTGGGTTCAGGGGGCATCCTAGGACAGAGATGGCCTTCCTGATGAGCTTATCTAACTGCTTCCTTTCAGCTGTAGATAAGCTGCTGCTCCAACAAACTACACCATGGAAAGTGGCTGATGAGTCAAAATAGGTCTTTAGGAGCGGACACACAACCTTCCTGTAAATAGCATCAGTTTTGTGATTCCAACCCGATTTATTGTTCAGGTGAACACAAGGTACTAGATAGAGTCCAGGGCCAGTGTGGTGGGTCTGCACCTGTTGAGGTCCACCACCAGCTCCATGGCTTTCCCTGCATTGATCAGGAAGTGGTTCTGCTGGCACCAGTCCACATAGTCCTGTGTCCAGTGTCTATTCTCTGAATCATGCTCACCTGTAGCGTATCCAATGAAGACCTCCCGAGGGGGTGAAGAGGGTTGTTGACCACCCTCCTGAAGGTCTGACGTGATAGTCAGGGCTACTGGCCTTTAGCTGCTGAGGTCCTTGGAACTAATACCACACAGGAGGTTTTCCACAGATGTGTTATTTTTCACATATTCATGCTCATGAGAAACATGTATCCCATGATTCGTGAGTCTGGAGCTGATGACATTTGGACCTGCAGCCTCCAGATGGCATGCTGTTCTGCTGCAGCTGGTCCCCCATCTGCTTCCTGTAGATGTTTTGTCCGTCCTTGATCTTTCTTTTCCGTTCCTTATACACAGCTCTCAGACCCTCCTTGTTTCCTGATCTGAATGATGTTTTCTTCTCTTTGAGGAGAGCCTTTATTTCAGGGCAGATCCAAGGCTCGTCATTGGAGAAACACTGAGCCTTTAAGGGCACAGTGTTATCCACAGAGGTTCTTCAGTCTCCTCAGACCATCTCTTCACTGTGCATATCACAGCTGGTTCTCTGTGAACCCCTCCCCCCCCTTGGGGAGGGAGAGGTGATATATGTCTCCTTGGTGGTGGCTTACAATAGGTCCAGCATTTTATTACCCCTGGTGCAGCAGGTAACATACTGGGTGAAGGTAAGGTGGGGTATCTCCCGATACCCGAGGTTAGAATCCTCGGGTATCGGGAGAAGGGCCTGGGGATGTGTTTGCAGTCTTTTTGTTAAACATGTCCGATCCAACAGAGCCCTCAGAATACATATTTACTCTCTGCTTGATTATATATATATATATATATATAAAAAACACTTTATTGGAAACTGTTTTGGGATTATTTCAACTGCAACGGAGACAGAGACGAAAAGGAAATAAAAGGAGCAAGAAGGGGGGGGGGGGCAAAAGGGGAAGAAGGAGAGAAGGAGAAAAGAATGGAGGAGAGAAAAGAAGGATGAAGAGAATTTAACATTCATATATTTTAGATTCATTGCACACTAACTGAAATATTTCAGGTCTTTTATTGTCTTAATACGGATGATTTTGGCATACAGCTCATGAAAACCCAAAATTCCTATCTCACAAAATTAGCATATTTCATCCGACCAATAAAAGAAAAGTGTTTTTAATACAAAAAACGTCAACCTTCAAATAATCATGTACAGTTATGCACTCAATACTTGGTTGGGAATCCTTTTGCAGAAATGACTGCTTCAATGCGGCGTGGCATGGAGGCAATCAGCCTGTGGCACTGCTGAGGTCTTATGGAGGCCCAGGATGCTTCGATAGCGGCCTTTAGCTCATCCAGAGTGTTGGGTCTTGAGTCTCTCAACGTTCTCTTCACAATATCCCACAGATTCTCTATGGGGTTCAGGTCAGGAGAGTTGGCAGGCCAATTGAGCACAGTGATACCATGGTCAGTAAACCATTTACCAGTGGTTTTGGCACTGTGAGCAGGTGCCAGGTCGTGCTGAAAAATGAAATCTTCATCTCCATAAAGCTTTTCAGCAGATGGAAGCATGAAGTGCTCCAAAATCTCCTGATAGCTAGCTGCATTGACCCTGCCCTTGATAAAACACAGTGGACCAACACCAGCAGCTGACACGGCACCCCAGACCATCACTGACTGTGGGTACTTGACACTGGACTTCTGGCATTTTGGCATTTCCTTCTCCCCAGTCTTCCTCCAGACTCTGGCACCTTGATTTCCGAATGACATGCAGAATTTGCTTTCATCCGAAAAAAGTACTTTGGACCACTGAGCAACAGTCCAGTGCTGCTTCTCTGTAGCCCAGGTCAGGCGCTTCTGCCGCTGTTTCTGGTTCAAAAGTGGCTTGACCTGGGGAATGCGGCACCTGTAGCCCATTTCCTGCACACGCCTGTGCACGGTGGCTCTGGATGTTTCTACTCCAGACTCAGTCCACTGCTTCCGCAGGTCCCCCAAGGTCTGGAATCGGCCCTTCTCCACAATCTTCCTCAGGGTCCGGTCACCTCTTCTCGTTGTGCAGCGTTTTCTGCCACACTTTTTCCTTCCCACAGACTTCCCACTGAGGTGCCTTGATACAGCACTCTGGGAACAGCCTATTCATTCAGAAATGTCTTTCTGTGTCTTACCCTCTTGCTTGAGGGTGTCAATAGTGTCCTTCTGGACAGCAGTCAGGTCGGCAGTCTTACCCATGATTGGGGTTTTGAGTGATGAACCAGGCTGGGAGTTTTAAAGGCCTCAGGAATCTTTTGCAGGTGTTTAGAGTTAACTCGTTGATTCAGATGATTAGGTTCATAGCTCGTTTAGAGACCCTTTTAATGATATGCTAATTTTGTGAGATAGGAATTTTGAGTTTTCATGAGCTGTATGCCAAAATCATCCGTATTAAGACAATAAAAGACCTGAAATATTTCAGTTAGTGTGCAATGAATCTAAAATATATGAATGTTAAATTTTCATCATGACATTATGGAAAATAATGAACTTTATCACAATATGCTAATATTTTGAGAAGGACCTGTATATAACAGCAATGTTACCAAACAGGGTACAGTACTAATGAACGAAAGATGTATTTGGTGGTAACTACATCTCAATATAGAACATCTGTGTATCTGTTAACACCTGAATCTAAACTCCTGTGGGCGTCAGTATAAACGGGGCTGGAGCGTGCAACCCATGATGGAGGCTTTAGTCCTGGACACGGCCGTCCCAGGATCAAGTGCTGACTCTGGTGACCTTTGCCGCATGTTTTGCCCCTCACTCCACCCCCATTTTGTGTCTGCCTGCTTTCAAAAATACTGGAAAATAAAGGCCACTAGTGCCGCAAAAACAAATCTTTAAAAAAATATGAAATAGTGGGTATGAGGAGCCACAGACCTGCCCCCTAGGACCCCAGAAAGCCCACCCCCCTCCCCGCATGGGTACTCTGGGAGGACCACCACCACACATTTGATGTGGGGCCCATTTAAAATATTTTCCAATTATCATTCAATAGCGGGTTTGTTTTAGTTCAAAGACGTCTGAAACAAACAAGGAAGGAGCTGCTTGAAGCAACCAGAGGTAGTGGATTGTTAACTAGCGGGTTAGAAAGAGGACAACAGGTAAGAACAACAATACTAAGGTTTTATATAGTCAACATAAAGATGGTTGGTAGTGAACTCATGTTGAATTTTATAAGCAAACAGTTTAACCGTTATTAATGATGTACCATAGTTAAATGTAGATTAACTGGTAGCTAATTTCTTGCCTGTAGAAGGAAAGTGATGGATCAGAGGAGATGGAGACAGAAATACCAAGAGACACTGAATTACAGTCAACATGGACGATGAGACGATGAGGACCGAGACAATAGACTGAGAAGAAGAGAAGATAGAAAGAAGAAAATGTATTTAAATAATCACAAAACACAAACAGGTTTGGTGGTCAGTTAGCAGGGTCAGCAGGCTCTATTTTGGTTCCATGTTTAGGTTTGAAGCAACTGTTTTGAACGGACCACGTTCACCTCCACTGTAGTTACAGAACATTCAGGCTGCATGACTTATTCCACTACACTAAAAGGTTGTATTGTGCCCCTCTGTATATATTTTAATAGTATAACTGTGTAAAAACGAAATATATCCGGTGACTTAGCTCTAATAAAATATTTATTACACATATGCATGGAGTTGTATTCTATATTATAGTGTTCCCTTTATTTGATTCAATTGTATATCTCCATGTTTACTGTTTTGTAGTACATCATAGTACACTGAACTGTAAAGCTGGGTGAGATTCTTGCTAATATTCCGCCCTAGAATCCAGTTGTATGGCCCTTGTTTTACTTTGAGCACCAGCCCCTTCAGTGGTCTCTGCACGGCCCTGAATGCAGTTTTAGTAGAGGGGAGAACACACACCGTTATCGGGATGATGTGTGTAATCTCCTGCAGCAGATAATACAGATAATTCTTTAATACAGCGTCTCTTTGACAGCTAAAAACCCAGAGTTACACCATCTATCATCCACCAACACAGCCAGAACCCCTCCTCTCTTCTTAATGCGGTCCTTGGTTCCGTCGGCCTTGAGTAATTGAACACCATCCATGTTTATGTGTGTGTCCGGGGTTGGCGGTGTTAGCCCCGTCTCAGTCGGCATAACCAATCTGCTCTCTCCGTAGACTCTTTGAACCCGGTTAGCACTGCCATTTCACCCACTTTGTTGGGAAGGGATCTCACATTTTCCATGATAACGAACAGGATGACAGGTCAGCTCATAGGGAATATCGGGTCGCTTGGTGGAAGGTGCCACAGTGGAGCTATTGAGAGGTAGCAGCTGATCTCTGGTGTAAATGATAGGAGCATGGCCATTCATGTGGTCTTCAAACACAATTGCCATAAAGAAAGAAAACAGAAACAAAGATGTCCACAAGATAGTCTGCTCCGTAATGTGTACAGCCAAGTGGAACAAACAGGAACAGAAACACGTCTAAAATATAAATTATTAAAAAGATAAAAGTTGGAACTGAGTGGCAGCAGCTGAAACCTGCTCGTGGAGTCCAGGAAGTACAGAACTTTGTCGTTCACATGGCTTCACTCTGGCATAAAGAGCTCAGCATGTTCCAGGTTCAGGAATGCCTGGAAACAGGTTTCTGCAACTCCCCATTGGCTTAAGATGGAGGAATATATGCAGTTTTCTTCCTCTGACGGATCCACAGTGAAACCAGTCACATGTGGAGACCACTACAAGTCTGCCTCCTCAGAAAACAGTCAGGCAGTTCTCCCCCTGAGGAACCTTCAGCTCTCTGAAGAAAACAATCAGCTGATAAGAAACAACCAAGCAAAAAAACTAATTTCACTGAAGGTTTCCCACTTTGTAATGTTCCCATTCCTTTTCCCAACACGAAAAGTTATTTCTGCACTTAAGACACAGAACCATGAAGAGTTCCAGGAGATATTTTGTCCCATTCTTCATGCAAACACATCCTCTGGTGTCCAACAATACGGGTTGTCTCCAAAACTGATGACAGACCAGTCCAGCAGCTGTACCTTCCTCTTCCTCAGCCAGGCTTTTGGAATGTGGTTTCCATTGTCTTGGTGAAAAATGATGAAGGTCCTGGAGAAGATGTGGTCCAGAAGGCAGCAGATGTGGCTCTAAAATCTCTGCTGGACATTTCTGCATCAATGCTGTCATCAGAAAAGAGGAAATGATCCAAGCCCATACCATGATGAAACCTACCATCACAGAGACTGGTTGCTGATGGCAGGCTGGATGCTCCTTATCCACTATCTGGAGAACTGATCCATCTGATTCATGTTCCCATTGCGTGATGGTCCATCTCAGCAGCCTCTGAGCCCAGAGAAGCTGACTCGTCCTCTGAGGTTAAAAGCAGGCTTCTTCTCTGCTCACTGAAGTCTAAGAATGTAACTCTGGATTGTAGAGCTGGATGAAGATTCTCCAAAGAAATCCCTGCTCTACGAGGTTCTACCAGCTGGTAATGGATGATGGTTCTGGATGCAGAACCGTATGTAGTACAGTGAACCCTCGCTATATCGCGGTTCACCTTTCACGGTCTCGCTGCTTCACGGATTTGCATCGTGCATTGTGTTCTGCATTCTGATTGGCTAAACAGTCTCTCTGCTTCTTCTCTACCTGTGTGCCAATAACGTAGCGGTTTAATATGTACATGTACGTAAAACAACTACCGACAACAACTACCGATAACTATGTTCTTCTCTCGAAAAAACACACCTGCACTTTAGCCACACACCTGGCTTTAGAAGAAAAAAACCCTACAGAGCGGAGTCAGGATGCAGCGGCTCAGTCAGAAGAGCAGTGAAATATACGTGAGTCACTATTTGTCCTAATGTACCTTGTATTTGTTTTCCATAATCATTTTTCATTTTCTCCCGTTCTAATCCAATGACTCGGGTCACGGTGGGGCGGTGCTGATCTCCGCAATTTGAAGCCTTCAGTTCGTATTGATGATTAAAATTATTATTTTACAGTAGAGTAGTTATTTGTAAAAAAAAAAAAAGAAAGTTTATTCAGTACTTTTATTTGTTAAACAAATGCTTGGGCCTGTAAAAAGGTTTTGTTCCTTGGTTTCAATGTATTATGGAGTATTTCATTGTATAATAATTGTAAAAAAAAATAAAGGTTACTACTTCACGGATTTCGCCACGGGTACTTTTTGGAACGTAACCCCCGCGAAAAACGAGGGTTCACTGTACTGGAGAGTTACAGATTCCTGGGATATTTTCCTGACAATCTACACTGCGGATGTAGAAAGATCCAAATCCCAAACCTCAGAACATGTTTGCTCCTAATGGATTCTGTTTGGGACTAGATGAGGATCACCGATTCTGGTGGATTTGTGGCTTCATTATTCAAAGCTAAATCAGATCTTGTGATGTTGTCATCATTTTGAAGCTGTGGCTCCAGCCTGAATGTCCTGATGACATCCATCTCATTCTGTGTCTCATCAGGACCAAGTGCAGTTCATTATGGAGAAGTGATGTTGGAGCACCTCTCCACTGAGCTTCAAAGAGAAGGAGTATTAATGATTGGAGCAGCACCATCAGAGAGACCGAAACACCTCCCTCATGAATATAGATGGAAACCTGCCTGATACCTTCCAGAGGTAATGACGGCACTCAACATGCTCGCCAGGGAAAAATGTCTTCACCCTGATTCGAACGTAGCTGCTGCAGATAAATGAGTTTTTATTTCCTGGCGTGCCGATGTTGGATCAGAACAAATTCTATGTTCTGCTGGGGCTTCGTGGAAATCTGACATCAGCTCCAGCTGCAGCCGTCCAAAAATGAGCTGTGAGACAAGGAGAGCAAAACATCAGAACCAGTACATTCGGCTGGATCTGCTGCTTCCCAGAGAGGAAAAAGAGGTTAAGTCTGAAGCTGTGCTCCTCATCATGAAGCTGACAGACTGAGGTACTGACCCGCTTCTCCTTTATCATGTGACTTTAGAGGAAAGCCTCATCAGAGAGACGTTTTTAGGAAAATATGGAGACACATTTGGAGCAAACAGTAATACAAGCTTCTGCTGTGAGACCAGGTGTGAATGAAATAAATCAGCCAGAACATTAAAACCATTGACAGGTGGATGATCAGAAGGTAGGACATTTTAGATCCGCCCAGCTGCAAAGTGCCCAACCAGGACCCATTTGTAACTATGGAAACAACCTTTACTGACACAGTAACATAGAAATAAATGTGACAACACTGGGGGTGGAATCATTTGTTCTGGATGGAAAAAAATTACAAATACATAAAAGGCGTTATGGCACTCCCAAAAGGTCACATCCCATACATTCTTAGGACAAATGATTCATTTCATCGAAATTCAAACTTTCTTTATATAATTTTTGTTTTGCTTGCCAAATATCAGTAAAGTATGTAAATACACTATTTACTGCACTGCATCTTGCACGGTTCATACTGTTATCTACACTGTTACAAATACAGTAACTGTTTGTTGCTTTGTTTCGTGTTTTTTGTCTGGAAATACTGTATATGCTTGAATGAATGGATCGACCTAAAAGACTAAACTACCGTAACATGGAAACATGCCTTCAGATCTGTGTGTAAAATATATTTTAAGATTGATGTTTGATTTTAAATTTCTCCTTTGGGTCGTTGCAACCGAACATCCTGGTGGATTTTAAAATCAAATCTTTGAGAATTCGGATCTGCTTGCCAGAAAGACCAAAGCCAGAACAGCACTAGGTTCACAGCAGGTCCTGCAGACCAACATCAAGAACAACGTTAACACACGGACGGAAAGGATTCCAGAACCTAACCCTCTTTCGTTGGGAAAAACTAGGATATCTTTCAGGAATCAAGAAGATTTTAGGCAGGAATCAGGAAGAAATCTGGCAGAAATCAGTTAGGAAGGATTTAGCCAGGAATCAGGGAGGAATTGGGTAGAAATCAGAAACGAGTCAAGACGGAAACAGATAGGAATCAGGCAAGGATCAGGTAAAAATCAGGAAGGAATCAGGGAAGAATATCTGGTCACTTACCATGAAAGGTTCGATTCCACATCCTTTTAGTGACTTTTTTCCCAGAGGGTCGAATTCCCGAAGCCAACATGGTTTCATTCAGAGCATGGACGTAAAGCATAAGCCCATCATAAAATCCTCCGGCGATGATGTTCATCTGGAAACAGAAACAGGGAGTTATCCCAACAGGAAAACTGGTTTATATCATGATGGAGATCAGTCCTCATCAGGTTCTGTCCCAGGAAAGTGGCCCCGCTGGAGATCATCCTGGGGTTACAGAAAACACATTCAGCACAGAGTCAGTAGGAAACTGGACTATGAAAATGAAATTTCCATGAACTTCTGTGTTAGGGAAGGTTGGACATTTCAATTCTCATTTGTCATCCCTGGTTTAGTCCGCAGGATTCAGTTGAGATGTTTCCTGATATCTTGGACATTTCATACAGGAAGAGGAAATGGACGACATGTTGAATTATTGAATTACAGTGTGTTCACTTTAATATTCTGATTCCCTGGCTCTGAGTTATAAAGAAGTTGTCATCTTTGGACCGGAGTCTTTAAAAAAGAAACTGCTTAGTCAATCACTTAACCTGGATGGCATTAAATTGACCTCTGATAATAAAGTAAAAAACCTTGGTGTTAACTTTGACTAGGACATGTCATTTAAATCCCATATTAAACAGGTTTCTAGGATTTCCTTCTTTCATCTCCAGAACATTGCCAAAATTAGAAATATCCTATCCAGGAGTGACGCTGAAAAACTAGTCCATGCATTTGTTACTTCAAGACTGGACTATTGTAATTCTTTACTATCAGGATGTCCACAAAATGCAGTTAAAAGCCTTCAGCTGATTCAGAATGCTGCAGCAAGAGTTCTGATGAAAATTAAAAAGAGAGATCATATTTCTCCTATTTTAGCTTCTCTTCATTGGCTCCCTGTTAAATCCAGAATAGAATTTAAAATTCTCCTCCTCACATATAAAGCCCTTAATGATCTAGCTCCATCATACATCAGAGATCTGATTGGTCCATATGTTCCTAACAGAGCACTTTGTTCTCAGACTGCAAGTTTACTGGTGGTTCCTAGAGTCTCTAGAAGTAGAATGGGAGGCAGATCCTTTAGTTATCAGGCTCCTCTCCTGTGGAACCAGCTCCCAGTTTTAGTCCGTGAGGCAGACACCCTGTCTACTTTTAAGGCTAGGCTTAAAACTTTCCTTTTTGATAAAGCTTATAGTTAGAGTGGCTTAGGTTATCCTGAACTATCTCTGTAGTTATGCTGCTATAGGCTTAGGCTGCTGGAGGACATAATGACCACTTTCACCCTCTTCATTACATTCTCATACTACTCTCCAATTTTGCATTATTTGCTGTTATTTCAGCTTTTAACTTTGTTCTCTCTTTTCTCTTCCTAGAAGCTACACCTGGCCTGACTCTGTGTCTACTCCTCTGCTGGACAGGTGTGGTAAGGCGTATTCGTTTCCTGTTTTCGCTGCTGCACTCGGTGAATTGTTTGGTGTGTGAAGGTTCCCTCGTTTGATCTGATTTCTCTCTACTGTGATACCTCTTACTTGTTCTAATACATAAGCACGCTAAAACACAAAACACACAATTGTCCGTAACAATTGAAATAATCCCAAAGCAGTTTCTAATAACTGAATCTGACTGAACTGTTCAATGGTTACGATTAATTGGAATGTATGAACCTGACTGTTGTGAAGAACCTTGAGATGACATGTGTTGTGAATTGGTGCTATATAAATAAACTGAATTGAATTGAATTAAATTAAAGGCTAGAGCCAGGTTTATTTTAGAATCCGGAACCACCAAATTACCGGAACACAGTTCTTTTTCTTGGTCTTCTTGGTATGTAGTTCCACTTCCGGTAAATAATCTGTCCTCCCCTGTGCCAGTGAAATATTGCAGCTAGCAATCCGGCCCCTTAAATCTGCAGTGATAACAACCCTGTTAAAGAAGCCAAATCTGGATGCATCATTAATAAGTCATTAGAGGACCCAAAATCTAACCTCACACCTCTGGGAAAGATCTTAGAAACGGAAGTGTGTCAACAAATTAAGTCCTTTTTGATTTACAAATTATCTTGGTGAGGTTCTTGGTTGGATCTCAGTGCTGGGCTTGACACTGGATCATAATATCCTGATTGAGGGATTGGAAATGTGGGCAGTATTCTGGTACTGTGCTCAACTGGTTCAGCTCTTACTTGACTGACCAGAACCATTTTGTGTTGTTTGATAATTATTTATCAGAGCCAACAAAGATCACATGTGAGACACTCCAAGGCTCCATTCTTGGCCCCTTTTATTTGAAATCTACATGCTCCCCTTGTTCAGATTATAAAGTACTACAACATCTATATCTATGCTGATGACACATAATTACTAGATTATTGTAATGGTATCTATAGTGGTCTCTGTAAAAGTCCAATTAGGCAGCGCAGCTGCTGTCAGAGTCCTGACCAACAACAGGAAAATGAATCATATGCCAACAGTTCTTACATCACTGAGTCTAAAATCACTGGTCTACAAGGAACAGTCTCAGAGTTCCTTTCAGGTATGAACAATCTGGATATGTTAGGTCATCAGAGACCTGTTCCCCGAGTGTTTGCAGGACCAGAATCAGTACTCTGGAGCTCTACAACAAACTTCGAGAAAAAGAATGACTATCCAGAAAAGTTTGGCTCTTTTAGATCAGGGCTGGAACATGATTTGTTCCTGCAGCTTTCCCAGAAAGGACAAACATGACTTTTGCCCCTATTTGATGTTTTTCTTTCTGTTTATTTGTCCTGAAATAGATTTGTTTTGCTTTCTTCTTTTATCTGATGACTAAAATGTATTCTCTTTCTTTAGCAACTTCTAATTTCCTGTGAAGCACTTTGAATTTCTTGTGTGAGCACTGCTGGTCTAATAAAGTTGCCTTGATGGTAAGAAAGAGCCTAAAGACTAAACAGACCTGAAGGTCTGACCCTGTTTAAATAAAGTTAATAAGGACCAAATGAGAATGAGATAAATTCATGCCCATCCAAACAGATTTTCATGTCTGCAGCTTCCTGATGGCTGATCTCATGCTGTTTGCTACTGATACTTCCTGTTTGCTTTGATGTATCATGTTTCTCTGCAGGGATGGCTGACGTGCCATCTGATGGTGGTAACCACTTTAGCTTCCCTCTGCTGCTGGTCTGCTGCTGATTTACTGGCCTCAGTAACCTGCAGCTTTTCTGCTCAGACACCTTTAACATCTAATTTAATTAAAGCTCTGAGCTTCCACCTCTATCAGGGTGCACTTTGCAAACACAGCATCAAGGATCTACGATCACCTTAAGTCACAAACACCTAATGTCACTTTGCACCAAACCTGCTGGAGGAGAATCTCAGAAAACCTTTCCTTGTGGCGTACATTGTTTAAATGGGCAGATTTTACAGTATTTGGGCTCAGATCTTCCTCATGTGGTTAAATTGTTTTGGTCTCAGTGACTCTAAGCGGAGAACACTGTTCTCTCTGCAGTGCAGATTATGCTTTTACAGGTTTTAAATCAGAGAAATGGCGAAAAAGCCACGTCCAATGGTTCTCCAAGGTGTTCTTATGCAGCAGCGGTGAAGAAGAAAAACTCAGAAGAGTTTTTGCGGTTTTTACAGCTCTGAAGTGATTTTCGCAGGATTTAATTTAATCATTACAAAATAATTTAGTTTTCATTTTAAAATATGGGGCAACTTTCCAGACAAGCTTCGTGGTCTCCAGACCTGCTGCTGGTTTCCTGCTTGCCAGCTGATAACATCAGCAGCAGTGAGCAGCACCATCCATCATCTGAGACCTGCGTGGATGAGTGTGTGTGCACGTGTGATAGGATCAGCAGACTGAATTAGCTCTGATAAAGCAGCTCAGGTCAAACACAATTAACGTGAACAAGCTGTTGAAACCATCAGCGGCCTCCTGGTTAATTACATCACTTCCTCAATTTCTGTCCAATCAAATCAGTCCTCCATGGATCAACCATTAAACATAGATAGACCCAAGTTGACCAGCAGAGAGTGAGAACAAAACATAAATACACAGATATCATGTTTGTGTTCCAGGCAATCTCTGGAGAGGCTTTTATTGTGTTTGGTCTGGAGGAGATCTTCAGAAACTGAAAAAGGATAAAGAAGATACAGAGTGAGACAGATGATGGAGAATGATCTGAACAGAAAGTGAGAATCAGCAGATCATTAAACAAACTGGTGAAGTCAGACCAACAGAAAGATTAACAGAAGGAAGAACGTCTGCAACACCTCAGAAAGCCTCCTTGGAAGAGATGCTGACTGCTGGCCCCCTTTGCACCATCTCTATGGTAACCAGACTCTCTTAAACACTTTGGTTGTCAGAGAGTCTGACACGGAGCAGAGGGACAGAAAGTGTTTATGCAAACCATCACAGCATGTTCTGATTGGTTCCTGCAGAACCGTAGTCAGAATAAGGCTGAAATGTTTCATCTTCTATCTTATCTCCCTAATTCCATGCATTTAGGGATTGGTACCTTTCACATTGAAACCGATACAGTACCGATGCCTGGTATCTGGGAATCGATGCCGGCACTCAATGGTACCAGTTTTCGGTTCTTTTGTGTGTGTTTATGTGGTAATAAATGTTTTTTCGTTTAATTATAAAATCTCAACATTTTTCAATTTAACATATTTATTTCTCAATATCTAAACTTAAATGAATAAATCAAAACAACATCCAGCTGTTTGTATTGTAACGTCTCAGTTGTTTCAAACATCTCTTCTCCATGTTTCTGGCTGCAGACGACAAGTCGCTTACGGATGCAGGTGTGCTAACGGTGCCGAATGCAGGAGCTGTGGCCGTAGATCTGAGGCTGATGAAAATTGTCTCTACAGCCTTGAGGAAGATCTGGTGCTGAACCAATGCTTCCTTAGATTAGAAATAGAGGTGAGATTAGATTAAAAGGGAGTTTTTCCTCTCCACTGTCGCTACATGCATGCTCAGTATGAGGGATTGCTGCAAAGCCAACGCCAGTGACTGTCCACTGTCTCTACATGCTGGCCTTGTACTTCATGTCATAAATATTGCAGCGAGGGTAATCTGCACCGCATTTTGAAAAGTGGAGCCATACTTTCGAGCGCTTTCCATCAGTCATGCTTTGTTGACAGTACCAGCGACTACTGATGTCATTACGCTCTTGCAATGCTGTGTTTATGTTCGGCATGGAAAATCGCCCACTCTTCCACTCCCTCAGTGTCACAATGATGCGTTTAGGTAACAGGGTACTGTTTGATTTTACGTGAATCGGTACCTATAAAAGTACCAAAATCGGTACCCATCCCTGCATGCATTAGCATCCATCTATCTATCCATCCATTCCAAAGAAACTGCAACATCCAGTCAGGAAACCAAACACGGCTCTTATAGGTTGTGATGCTGACTGCGTACCCACGAGCACAAACTCACCAGTGAGTCCTCCATACTGTAGTTAAACATATTCCAGGCGTCCATCTTCAGGTTGGAAACAAACTGTTGGTAGTCCGGGTTCTGAGGCTCCCGGTATGTCAGGATCTTCACACACTGAAAAAGAAAAGAGACGGGTTTAAATTGTACCACTGAACTCAGATGGATGGATGGACGGGACTGGACTGGACTTCCCAAAGTTTGAATTCCAACTGGGAGAACTGGAGGTGACCCAGCCACCCTGAGTGCAGTATCCAACATGGCTGCACCAGGGTGGCCAATTTAAACAATTTATTATCCTTCAGCAGGAAGAATGTTTTCTAAAGATGCTCTCACTGCAGCTCCAGCATGTTTCCAACTGAAGCTGCAGCTGTCAGGTGATGCAAAGCCTCTCTGCTGATTGGTGGAAAGCAGCTCTCACCTGGAAGGCCTCTTTGGCGATGGCGTCATCTTCGTCACCTCGCTCCCACGGCTGCTGGCCTCTAGAGTTCAGACTGTCAGCAAACAGGTCGATGAAGAAAAACACGTATTCAGAGTGAGGAAGGATGGCCAGCCAGAAATGGATCATAAGCTTCCTGAAGACGTCTGGTGAGCAGCAGACAAACATCACTGGAGGAGGAGTAGTAGGAGAAGAATTTTGAGTCAGAATGCTGCTTTAACATCTGAACAGGACAGAAACATCTGGACAATCCCAAACATCTAAACTGGGTCCAGATAAAGCTGAACAACATTTAGCTTCTGGATTGGCCATCTCCAGTCTCTGACCTCAACCCCGGTGAAAATGTACAGATCATAATTAAAATCAGGGCCTGACCCAGGAAACCAAGCAGACAGGTTCAATTTCAGCCAGAAGCTTCTTTATTATATTAACCCCGATCATTAGGGCCGGCCTGATGGTCTCTAAATGTCCTAAGGTCAGTTTCTGTTTAAACTGAAAAATCTTAAATCCCATTGGAATAAAACCTAAATCCTTCACCTCTCTGGATCTGGACCTGGTCTCCTCATCTGGAAACAAACTGTCGGATTTCTGTCTCCTGATGAAAACTGAAACCCTGGAGCTTTTTTCATTTTATATGATGATTAAATTATTCCCATGTAAAGATGCTAAAGTCTGATTTTCTTCTGCAACCCTCACACAGATAAGCTCCAGATCTGTTCTCCAAAGGCTGGATGAGAACAACCTGCCAATGTTTCTCCCTGACACCAGTCTGGCCCAGACGTTCATACAGAAGGTGTTGGACAAAGTCTAAACACAAGTCTGACGTGCTACAGAAACACAGCAGCTTCTGCCTAGATCAGAACCTTATTAAACAAACTGGCACCAGTACTGAGCTCCTCTGTGGCTTCTGCACAAGGATCTTCTGGTTCGGGTTCCTGGATAAGACAGATACAGGAAGACACCCTCCCTCAACCCCACCCCATTGTTTTAGGCATTGATATCTTCGGGGCAGGAAGTGAAACCGCAGAAACACTGCAGAGCTCACAGGTTTTTTATGCCTGGCACTAAAATACCTCGGAGCTGCTGGCATTCCCATCCCACATCCCTGTGCTCTAATCTCTCCTGTGGGGATTTCACTGACTTCCTCCCAACTTAAAAATACTGCAGCTGCCTTTCCTGTCCTAAACTGGAGTCATCAATCAATCCAGTTCAGTTTATTTATATAGCGCCAACTCACAACACAACGTCTCACTGCACTTTACAATAAAAAAATGTCTATCCAATCATCCAGACAGATTCCACATCAAGTACATCCATCCCAAATTAATCCTAACTATCAACCAGTCAGATTCAGTTATTTATTCAAATTGGATAAAAAGTTTTTCTATCTAAGGAAACCCAGCAGATTGCATCCAGTCAGTGACTTGCAGCATTCACTCCTCCTGGATGAGCATGTAGAGACAGTGGACAGTCACTGGCATTGATTTTAGAAAATGGGTCTCACCAAGCAATAAATACAAACACGCACATACACCTATCCCCCATTTTATCCATCCAGCATGGTTTGCAGCAGCCGGTAAACCAGGGTTGGGGACAGAGGAGGATTTCCTGCTGCAGAACCTTCCCCTAACATACCCAGCTTACTCTGACCCAGAGTAATCTGGACCTTTTTAAAATTCACAGGTAGAACAATGATGCAGGTTGAGGTCAGAGTGAAAATATTCACTTAATGTAGTGAGAGAATTATTTAGGTATGATGTTGCTAATGTATGCTCTATATTTTATGATGTTTTATGTTGCATGATGTACCATGGTGTATATATACACACCTACACTACAGTACATAGACTGGTTCTCCTGACAAAGAATCTGAAACTCAAGTACAGTTGAAGCTAAACGGAAAATAAATAAAAGAAATGTGCTGCATGAATGGAGTTTTTCCAATAAGTGTAAGTTTAGATTTTTCATGTACTTCATTTGAAAGTGTTTGCCGCTCAAAATGAATGTTCATTTCTTTCAGGATATTTGTATGACTGTTTATCCTAAATCTTGTTGAATTGCAGCGCTTCTTATGTGGTGGTTATTTCTCAAGTCAGATTTCATTGTTTTTGCATCCACCTCTGATTTATTTTCAGAAGCTTTTTACACAAATAGAATGACCAAAGTATTGCCAATACTTAAAATAATTCTACATAAGTTTGAGGAAAAGGTGCTTTTTGTTTGATGACCTCATTGGATTGCATTATGTCTTCCTAATGTTTACAAGGTGTGGTTAAAAAGATTTCTTCAAAGATATTGTTCTACAAACTGTTTAAGAACAGTTGACATACTTGAAGTTTACAATTGATTCATTTTTTGTGTATTGAAGTATTTTTATTTATACTTGGTAGATGATTTCAGCAAGTATTTTAAAGGCTAAACAAAGTTTACATTTATATTTATTCATTTTATATTTCCTTTGACAGACTCAATGTATTGTGGGATTTTTGTACATATTTATATATGAATATATTTTTTATTCTGGTGACTCGGTGTATTTGTTTGGCCAAATCCAATTTAAAAAAAAGCAGAAAACGTAGAATATTGTCTCTGTTATCGTAATCCAGCTGTTTAAAAAAATATATCCTGATATCATTTTCTGGCAATATTGCCCACCTCTAGTAGCAGTCTTGCATCATTCACCAGTCTGTCCTCTGTGCGTGCGTCCCTGTCAGACGGGAATGCTGAAGTGATGAATATAATGATGAAAATGATCAGTTGTCTCAGGGCATCCTCATCCTACCAGCATCGCATGCTAAGGGAATTAATGCCGATGCTGATGACCCTTTCCTCCACAATAATGTGAGATGGCTCAGCAAAGGGAGGGTAATAGCACGCTTCTGCTCCATTAGGATGGAAGTTGCATCATTTTTGGCAGAGCTTAGAAGTCAGAAGAAAAAACAGTTTTCTAACCTTTTAGAAAATAAGAGAATGGACAATGTGGCCTTTTTCCATTGATATCACCTCCATCTGAATGAACTGAATTTGTGACTACAGGGGAAGGACAATTCTGTCTCTGAGCTGATGACAGCCGTCCGCTCCTTCCAGAGGAAGCTTGAGGTGTTCAAGGAAGACCTGCAGGAAGAGAGTTTCCACTTCCCAGCACTACAAGAACAGGTTCAGGGGGGCAACATTTGTCCTTCTATGCTTATTTTATTGATAAGCTGATTCTAAACTTCAGCAACCGTCTTAGAAGCTTCAACTTTGGACCGCAGCTCAACTTGCTCATTCAGAACCCATTTCTCATCACAGATGTCAAGACATTCTCAGAGGAAGTGGCACAGCTTATTAAATGGGTAGATCATGGGCCTCTTCAGATGCAGCTGATTGATCTCCAAGCAGTTGTGGCCCTGGAAGAGCAGTTTGAGAGAACTCAACCTCCCACTTTCTGACTCCAAATGGTCCCTGAAACAACCTTCTCAGGTCTGAAGAAAGTAGCTATATACAGTGCCTTGCGAAAGTATTCGCCCCCTTTGAACTTTTCAACCTCTTGCCACATTTCAGGCTTCAAACATAAAAATATAAAATTATAATTTTTTGTGAAGAATCAACAACAAGTGGGACACAATCATGAAATGGAATGAAATTTATTGGATGTGTCAAACTTTTTTTACAAATAAAAAACCGAAAAGTGGGGCGTGTAATATTATTCGGCCCCCTTGCATTAATACTTTGTAGCGCCACCCTTTGCTGCAATTACAGCTGCAAGTCTCTTGGGGTTTGTTTCTATCAGTTTTCACATCAAGAGACTGAAATTCTTGTCCATTCTTCCTTTTAAAACAGCTGGAGCTCAGTGAGGTTGGATGGAGAGCGTTCATGAACATCAGTCTTCAGCTCTTTCCACAGATTCTCGATTGGAATCAGGTCTGGACTTTGACTAGGCCATTCCAACACCTGGATACGTTTATTTGTGAACCATTCTATTGTAGATTTGGCTTTATGTTTTGGATCATTGTCTTGTTGGAAGATAAATCTCTGTCCCAGTCTCAGGTCTCTTGCAGACTCCAACAGGTTTTCTTCCAGAATGGTCCTGTATTTGGCCCCATCCATCTTCCCATCAACTTTGACCATCTTCTCTGTCCCTGCTGATGAAAAGCAGGCCCAAACCATGATGCTGCCACCACCATGTTTGACAGTGGGGATGGTGTGTTCAGGGTGATGAGCTGTGTTGCTTTTACACCAAACATATCGTTTTCCATTGTGGCCAAACAGTTTGATTTTGGTTTCATCTGACCAGAGCACCTTCTTCCACATGTTTGGTGTGTCTCCCAGGTGGCTTGTGGCAAACTTTAAACGAGACTTTTTATGGATATCTTTGAGAAATTGCTTTCTTCTTGCCACTCTTCCATAAAGGCCAGATTTGTACAGTGTACGACTGATTGTTGTCCTATGGACAGACTCTCCCACCTCAGCTGTAGATCTCTGCAGTTCATCCAGAGTGATCATGGGCCTCTTGGCTGCATCTCTGATCAGTCTTCTCCTTGTTCGAGATGAAAGTTTAGAGGGACAGCCGGGTCTTGGTAGATTTGCAGTGGTCTGATACTCCTTCCATTTCAATATGATTGCTTGCACAGTGCTCCTTGGGATGTTTAAAGCTTGGGAAATCTTTTTGTATCTAAATCCAGCTTTAAACTTCTCCACAACAGTATCTCAGACCTGCCTGGTGTGTTCCTTGGTCTTCATCAGAATCAGAATCAGAATCAGCTTTATTGCCAAGTTCGTACATACAAACAAGGAATTTGTCTCCGGTCCACTTTGCTCTTTGGTTTTGTTTTTGCATTACAGAATATACATATTTACAATTTACACATATATAATAAAAAGGTGCATTTGCAACATCTGTCTGCTGTTGTTCTGTTCTCTATTAAATGTTCATCAGAGAAACATCCTGGAGGAAGAAACTGTCTCTGTGGTGGCTGGTTTTAGTGAACAGTGCTCTGTAGCGCCACCTGAAGGTAAAGCTCTGAACAGTTTATGTGCAGGGTGTGTGGGGTCTGCAGAGATGTTAGCAGCTCTTTTCCTGACCCTTGACCTGTATAAGTCCTGGATGGAGGGAAGGTCAGCTCTGATTATTCTCTCTGCAGTCCTGATTATTCGTTGCAGTCTGGACCTGTCCTGTTTGGTGGATGAACCAAACTAGACTGAGATGGATGAAGACAGGACAGACTGAATGATGGCAGTGGAGAAGATGACCAGCAGCTCCTGTGGAAGGTTGAACTTCTTGAGTTGCCTCAGGAAGTACAGTCTCTGCTGGACCTTCTTTCGAACAGTATCTATGTGTGAAGACCATCTCAGGTCCTCAGAGATGGTGGTTCCTAAGAACCTGAAGTGGTCCACGGCCGATAGTGTTGTTGAGGATGGTGAGGGGGGTGTATGGGGGTGGTGTTCTCCGTAAGTCCACCACCATTTCCACAGTCTTGAGTGGGTTGAGTTCAAGGTAGTTCTGACCGCACCAGTGTATCAGCCGATCCACCTGCTGTCTGTATGCAGACTCATCACCGTCCTGGATCAGTCCAATGACAGTGGTGTCGTCTGCAAACTTCAGGAGTTTCATGGACGAGTCCGATGAGGTGCAGTCATTTGTGTACAGAGAGAAGAGCAGTGGGGATAGAACACACCCCTGGGGGTCACCAGTACTTATTGATCTGGATCGGGAGAAGATGCTCCCCAGTCTCACCTGCTGCTGTCGGTCCGTCAGGAAGCTGTTGATCCACTGACAGGTGGAGGCTGGGACGTTGAGCTGGGTGAGCTTCTGGTGGAGGATGTCTGGTATGATGGTGTTGAAGGTGGAGCTGAAGTCTACAAACAGGATCCTGGCGTACGTCCCTGGATGGTCGAGGTGTTGCAGGATGAAGTGTAGACCTAAGTTAACAGCATCATGATGCTCTCTGCGCTTTGAACAGAACCCTGAGACTATCACAGAGCAGGTGCATTTATACAGAGACTTGATTACACACAGGTGGATTATATTTATCATCATCAGTCATTTGAGACAACATTGGATCATTCAGAGATCCTCACAGAACCTCTGGAGTCAGTTTGCTGCACTGAAAGTAAAGGGGCTGAATAATATTACACGCCCCACTTTTCAGTTTTTTATCTGTTAAAAAAGTTTGACACATCCAATAAATTTCATTCCACTTCATGATTGTGTCCCACTTGTTGATTCTTCACAAAAAATTAGAATTTTATATCTTTATGTTTGAAGCCTGAAATGTGGCAAGAGGTTGAAAAGTTCAAGGGGGACGAATACTTTCACAAGGCTCTGTACATCCTGATCATCTTTGGCTCCACACACAACCATGAAGCAGCAGCCATGTCTACAATGAACATTATCAAAACTAAATATCAATCAAGACTCACCAATGGACACTAATTAACATATGTGTATGGATTTGACTCATTCAAGCCCAGGTTTAAAGTTCTGGAAGGAGAACCTCAACCTCATTTTTCCTACCGAGTAAAAAATGGAGGGAACTCAATACAAAATATGAAGAAAATGAGCTCCTAAAGTTGTTAAATTTTATCATCTGGAAGCCTGTTGAGATTGTTGATGTAAAACAAAAAGAGAACTTCCCAGCTTTTTTTTCATATTCTGAATTTTAACAATCATACTATTTATATTTTCCTATTTGCAAACATAGCCCTAATTTGTATTTAGTAAATGAAGGAAAATTGCCCATATGGACAGTTTATATATATGTGTGTGTGTGTTCAGTTCTATGATATGTAACAATATAACAACAATAAATACTATGAAAACATTTTTTGAGTTGAAATTAATTAACTTGACTTGAGTCTAAGGTATTGATCATATGCAGAAGATGAGACAGCTACTTAAATATATATCACATTGAATAATTATATCATAAAAATCTTCCAGAGCCGTGCTTAAGCAAATTTTCTTTAAATGGACCTTTTTTAGTTCTGGTTGAATGGCCCTGATCTATGTTGCATGATGTTCTGTGTGGTTCTTATTGAGTTGTGAAGGTAATTTATTCAGCAGCTTCTTTGACTTTGCTTCAGTTCTTGTCATTGTTTTGTCAGCAGGTGTCCTGGATGAAATGATCAGACAGATGAAGTGAACTTCACCCTGACCGGGACCTCTCTGAACGCGGGTCATTTCTGTAAGACAATATTTGTGCCAGTTCTTCATGAGCCACAAGCTAAGCATCCAACCACAGCCGTCCCTCAGCCAGAGATCCCTCAGAACCAGCAATCTGCAAATTAGCACAACTAACATTTTTACACACTTGGGTCAGTTACATGCTGAGAAGGTCCACCAGTGTCCCAGCTTCAACTGCCTCAGGTTCAGACCTGTTTCAGGTGAGTAGGTCCAAAAGCAGAGAAAACTATTGAAATCTTTTCTACACCCTCCTGTCTAACAGCTATTCTCTTCAACTGAACCTCAACCTTCTTTAGATATCAACCTCACAGTGTTTTTGGGAACTGGACTTTCAAAACCTTCTCCATGTGTCAGAACCAAGGTACAAAACCTACCCTCAGCTGCCTCCCTGTCATTACAGTTAGCCTAATATCAGGGATACTGGTGGGATTTCAAAGCCCATCTGTCCTGGGAACACCTTGGGATGCCCAAGAATGAACTGGAGAAGGACATCTGGGGTTCCCGCTGGGAACTGTTGCCCTGCAACCCAATCTCAGCTAAGTGGGAGATGGATGGGTGGATGGATGGACAGTGATGGACCTAATTTTATATTTTATTGTTCAGAATAAGAAGTTCATGCAGCTCCTGAGTTGCTGAAGGTTTCTTATATCTGCAGCCTGGAGGATGTTTTATTGCTGCTCTGGCCTTTTAGGCAGTTTGTCAAAGGTTGATGTTTTATTGACTATGTAGGTTTAGTCATAGTATCATTTCCTATCTTTGCTTAAATTAGATCAAATCTCACTTTGTTTAGCTTAAATTACTAAATTGATTATAGGAGGGATTTTTTTTCAGTGTATCTAAAATAATCTGGACTCTTAACAGCAGATCTGACAACATCATATTGGCTGTAGACCAGAGATGCAAAAGCTCTGGTCTTTAAGAAATCAAAGCTGTTTGAGTTGATTGTAATTCACATGAATATCAATAAATATGACCAACCAACCTGGGATCAGGCAGAACCAGAGGATAAAATGAAGCTGTGTGGAAACAGGTCCTGCTTTTCTCCTGGTGTTCCTCCTAATGCTGTTTTGCTGTTCTCCTTGTGTTTTCTTCCTGCTGGTGTTACTTCATTTCTTCTCCAGTAATTCCCAGTTTTACTGGAAATCTGATGTTGTCAGCACTGAACCCAGCACTGAATTTCAATGAGAATCATCACACCTCTTCAGACAATCAGGAGGCCAAATTTCTGCTTCTCCAGTCAGCTGGAGGGTTTCCAGCTGTGCTCTGTAATGAGCCGTCACAGCTTCAGGCAGGCCTCTAAATCATCCATTATTTACCACCCACAGCCCTCAAGACCAGCTCTCATATTCCTGTTCCACTTCCTGTTTTACTTTGAAGGGTCCTTTATTACACACATCCTGCCTCATCTTTTTGTCCGCCTGCATGTTTCAAATATTTTATTCCATGTTATAACATGTTCTTGAGCACATTTCCTCTTCTGTGATGCAGCACTGACCCAGAAAAGTCCAGCAGAGATATTAGAGCAACATCTGCTGAATTCAAAACCACATCTTCTCCAGGGGCATCCATCATTTTCCACAAGACAATGGAAAACCGCATTACAAAGCTCTGGCAGACGAAGAGGAAGGTTCCGCTGCTGGACTGCTCTGTCCCCAGCATGGAATTTAACAACCAGAAACGTGGTGATGGCTCTGTAATGCTGGAGACCTGGAACTCTTCAAGGCTTGGGATTCTCTATGCCATCCAGGGAGAAATAATGGCAGCATAACAGAGTTGCGAAATGCCCCTAAAATAACTTTTTTTGGAAACTTGAAGTGCAGGAACGAAAGGAGTTGTTCTAATGAAGCTTTAAAGACAGATGAGGAAATCTCTACCAACTGAGATAAAGAGTAAGTCTGGGAATCTGCAGCAGATCTGTCTGTATGCGGAGACCTGTTGAACTTCAGGATAATCAGGTGACTAGAACTACCCAGAACCGAACAGAAGTGCTCTGACTCCAGGTTGGAAAGTGTTGAACAGGTAGGTTATTAAGTGTGTGGTCTGCTCAGTGTGCAGCGGCTCTGCATAAACATTACATCCTTCAGCAACAATGAGCCCAGTTTAGCCGGTGCTGATTAAACAAAGTGGTCACTAGAGACGGAGTGCTGCTGGAGCAGCAGAACGCATTAATCGACATCCTCACATTCCTGTTCTTCAATTATTTGCCTGTGCTCAGGAACATGGATGCAGAACATTTCTTGGTTTAAATCTTTCAATGGACCTGTCCTGACCTGTCTCCAGAGTTGCCTTCAGGTCCACATGGATTCAATTCAATTCAATTCAGTTTATTTATATAGCACCAATTCACAACACATGTCGTCTCAAGGTTCTTCACAACAGTCAGGTTCATACATTCCTATTAATTGTAACCATTGAACAGTTCAGTCAGATTCAGTTATTTATTCAAATTGGATAAAAAGTTTTTCTATCAAAGGAAACCCAGCAGATTACATCCAGTCAGTGACTTGCAGCATTCACTCCTCCTGGATGAGCATGTAGAGACAGTGGACAGTCACTGGTGTTGACTTTGCAGCAATCCCTCATACTGAGCATGCATGTAGCGACAGTGGAGAGGAAAAACTCCCTTTTAACAGGAAGAAACCTCCAGCAGAACCAGAACCAGGCTCAGTGTGAGCGGCCATCTGCCACGACCGACCTAAGGTTCTAAGCATATAAATTCAGTTTTTCACAAAAATTTCCCATCAGAGGAGGTGGTGTACTGACTGAAGCTGCAGGTGACAGAAGATGTAAGTAGGGGAGACTGATAGATGCCTGTCCCTGCTGGACCTGGTACCAACATGGTCCAATCTTGTTCCGACAGTTTTCAGAACTTTGTCAATACGAGACAATAAAAAGAAAAAAGTGAAAAAATCAATAAATAAGTAAAAACTTCATGATCCATCAGCTGGGTCCGGCCCCATCCGACTCAGTGAAACTGACCAACATCTTCCTGGATAAGAACAAATTTCCAAGATTTGGGAAAGCTAAAGAGCTCATCTTCATTTTCCTTCAAGATGTCCACCATTAGCTAATACCACCCCCCTGTGGTGATATTTCACATAAATTCTAATCCACTGATGGCACTCAGTTGGGTTTTTTAAATTCTCAGTTCAGACTTGAATGATTAATGAAAAGATCCTGGATCCACTCCATCAGCTTTAATCCAGAGAAAGGTAAAGTTCCACCCACAACATGTTAGCTGTTATAACTGATCAGACAGATCCAGGATGAAGATTTGGGCTTGACCTCCAGGTCAGATTCACTCTGCGGAAGTCTGTTTTGAGAACCATTAACTGGGAATTTTGAACCCGGAACTCTGACCTGAGAACCTCTGACTGACTGAAAGCCCGATGGGATTTAATGTGGGATTTGGACCTACAGTAAAACCTTTGTGGCTTTCAGAAACCTGGATCCAGTTTCTTGTCAGAGGTAAATCCCTGATGTTAATGATGAAATGCAACTTTTAAAAAGAATCCGTGTTTCCCACCATTTTCCATGGTGCCAGTGACGCACCGAGGCATGATGTCATCATGCTTTAGAAACAGATTGCAGCAGATTAATCTTTAACCATGGCCAGGTGGAAAGGAACAGCTGCAGTGAGGAGGAACCGGGGTCCAGAGCACAACCTTGTAGGAACATTTGTTCTGGATGATCGGCTGCAGTTTTGCCGCCACAACGAGGCGAGTGACCTTAGAACGAAGGTGGGATCCAGAGACAAGATCCCTGCACAGCTTTCCCAAAACAGCACTTTGTTCCAAAGGTTCAGCAGGAACCAGGCACCTAAGAGGGACCGGTCCAACATACTGCCACCTGAATGAATATTGGCTTGGATTTATTTAAGAAACAGAAAGTGAAATTCCTTTTCAACAAGAACCAGAACATTCTCGGGCCTGTTCTCTCATTTCAGAACAATAATTCCAAAATTAGACTCACTGCCTTCCTCTGTTTGCTGCCTCCTATGCACAGAAGATTCCAGAAAACAAAGTTTTGGATCATCTCTGTTTATTCTGATGTCCAACGTCCATCTGAAGAGAACCAGAACCAGACAAGGGCTATATGGATTAGGTTGGTCCAGTGAGCCTTCTTCATATTCTGATCCTTTTAGGTTCCCTCTGCAGCACCACATTGGCTCCCCACATCCACAACCATGTTGATGGACGAATAGCTCAGTCCTAATACTGCATAAGTGGGTTCTTCAGTAAAAGGTTGAAGTCATGTATTTTAGGTTCAATTCAGTTAGGTTTGAAAATACCAGAACCCCATGGCTGCAGTGAGTCATCAGGCCGGGTTCTGATAAAAAGGACACAAATACACATGGTTAAACAACCACTCTGCTCGGTTCTGACTCTCTGTTCCTGCTGGGATTTATCAGCTGCATCATACAGCTGTTGTTGATGAGGTTGTCTCTGCAGTTGCTGGTCCGATCGGATCAGATTATAGCACCAGAACACCGAACCAGGACACCAACAGCATCACAGAGTCAGATTCCAACGAAGACACTGGGCAGGACTGCTGTTGGGAAGCATGAATACAGACTGCATCATATACAAACAGCTCAGATTCATTTATTTTACAGAACTAAGAGACTTGATGGCTCCTCACAGACCCATTCCACTCAAACTGCAGGAGGTTCTGATATGACAAACAGTACTTCACTCCAGTTTCATGCTGATCTGTCAGCGGAGATAACATAACTGGACCTCTGATTCTGATCACCATTTCCTGACAGGATGTACAAAAAGGATTTAAAATGTTTAACATCTGATTCTCTAAATCTGCTGGATTTTCATCTCGTTCCACTGCCTTTGTTGTATTTCTATGTAGCTGAAGGCCCTACTCTCCTGAACTATAAACTCTGTTCAAGACACTTCAGTTGTGCACCATCTCATGACAGAACCAGACATTTACTGTACATTACTGCAGATTGCAGTTGGTAACTATAAACACTTGTAACACCATCCATCAGAACCTCCTCAGCTCATTCCTTTTGATGTAGAGGAACAATAAATCTACTGTGAGCTCCTCCTGGATGATGGAGCTCCTCTCTTTATCTTCATGGCAGAACCCTGCCACCCTACAGAGGACGCTCCTGTCAGCTGCATGGATTCGGGATCTGGTTCCTTCCCCATTAAATAAGACCTGAGCCAATCTAGAGAAACCACATGAATCCCGATCCAGGTCTCTAGACGGGAAAGGAGAATTTGATGGTGCACTGTATCAAAGGCAGCTGTTAGATCCAACAGAACCAAAAAAACATAGTGACCAGTATCTGTGGCAAAAAGAACATTTTTAAAAACCTTCAGCAGTCTCAGTACAGTGGTGGGTTTTAAAATTGGACTGAAATAGCTTAAAAACCTTGTTCTAATCCAAGAAAAAACTTAAATTATGATAAATAATCTTCTCCAGAATCTTGGAGAGGAAATAAAGTTTAGAAAGTGACCTAAATCTAAAGAGTTAAAGCCTGCAGCAAGAGGATTATGTTACTATAATTGAGTCAACACCTAATTATTTAAATTTCCACATACCTCGAAGTACTGAGCAAGGAGGAGTAGCAACCATCTTTCAGTCTGATTTATTGATTAGTCCCAGACCAATTAAAAGCTACAACTCCTTAGTTTTCTTCATCCAAATTGCAAAGCACTAAACCCATTTCTGCTTGTTGTTTTGCATTGTCCACCAGGCCTTTACTCTCACTTTTTAGATTAGTTCTTTGATTTCTTATCTGATTTAGTGTTAAATACCGATTATAGCGGGGGATTTTAGCTTTCATTTTGAAAGTGATAGCCTAAATATAACCTTAAATCGTATCCTAGACTCAATTAGCTTGCTCAAAACATCTGCAGACCTACCCTATTTTGTCTTCATATTTTGGACCTTGTGCTGACATTTGGCATTAAGTGTGAAGAGATAACAGGATTTCCTCATAACCCTGTCCTGTCTAACCATTTTTTTCAGTTTAATTTATCTGAGTACTCCACAAATGAAAGAAAAGTTCATAATAGATCATTATCAGACGATGCTGTAACAACTATTAAAGAATCAGTTCCATTTTTAATTTCCTCATTATCAAAGAAAAACACAGATGAGGGCAATAATTCTTCTCCTTCACAAATCGATTCTCTTGTTCATAGTGTTACTTCCTCAATGCGAGGTGCATTAGACAATGTAGCCCCCTTAAAAAATAAGGTAATTATTTATAGGAGGCTGGTATTCTCATTAAATTCGGAGCTGCATAGAAAATTGGAGAGAAAATGGTGCTCCATAAAACTAAAAGAGTCCTACTTAATCTGGAAATATAGTCTACTGTTGTATAAATAGACACTACACCAAGCTAGAACAGCTTATTTCTCATCATTAATAGAAAAAAACAGGAATAATCCTAGGTGTCTTTTAGTACAGTTGATAAACCTACAGAGTCATAGCTCTGTTGAGCCATCCATTCCCCCAGCTCTCAGCAGTAATGAGTTTGTGATTCTTTAGAAATAAAATAGATTCTATTAAACATTAAATCACTGGCATCCTCCAGAACATGATAACTTCATCCTCAGTAAGTGAGAGAACATTGGAGAATCTGTGTTTGAACTGTGAGAGTAGACTGAAAACCTCAAACTGGTCAAAAACAGCCAAGCAAGTGACAGAGATGGAAGGGAAGTAGAAAGAAGGAGAAAAGAGGGTTCTAATGTTCACAACTTTATCAACAAAAAAGCTAAAAAGAATTCTCACACACTTCAGTCGAGCACTCCAGACAGGTTGATTGTGGAGGCTTGAGGACAGAGTTTACAACGTTCTCAGCAATACGGAGCACGTTCTAAACAATCCGGAGCCAATCCTAAACAATCTGGAGTGTGTTCTCAGCAATCCAAAGCGCGTTCTCAGCAATCCGGAGGGTGTTCTCAGCAATCCAGAGTGTGTTCTCAGCAATCCGGAGCCAATCCTAAACAATCTGGAGTGTGTTCTCAGCAATCCAAAGCGCGTTCTCAGCAATCCGGAGGGTGTTCTCAGCAATCCAGAGTGTGTTCTCTGCAATCCGGAACGCATTCTCTGCAATCCGGAGCGCGTTCTCTACAATCCGGAGCACGTTCCAAGCAAACCAGAGTGTGTTCTCAGCAATCCAGAGCGCGTTCTCAGCAATCCGGAGCACGTTTTTACACTTTCCACTTCTTTGGGATTCTTGGATGTTTTATTTTGGAGGCCCTCTGGTTCCGTCTGGTGCTATTGTTCTGTTGGCTTATTGTATCATTTATTTAACCTCTTCAATGTTCAGTAATTGTAGCGTTTATTGACTGAAGCTCAGGCTGATTATTTGAAGGTTGACGTTTTTTGTATTAAAAACACTTTTCTTTTATTGGTCGGATGAAATATGCTAATTTTGTGAGATAGGAATTTTGGGTTTTCATGAGCTGTATGCCAAAATCATCCGTATTAAGACAATAAAAGACCTGAAATATTTCAGTTAGTGTGCAATGAATCTAAAATATATGAATGTTAAATTTTCATCATGACATTATGGAAAATAATTAACTTTATCACAATATGCTAATATTTTGAGAAGGACCTGTATACAAGGTTTCTCCAAAAAAAATATGCAACAGTGAGTGTGAGGAGCCACAGACCTGCCCCCCTGGACCTGGGACAGATACGGAGGAGATCCGAGCCAAAGACATCCAAAGACCCCCCAGAGCACAGGAACCCCAGGAGAACCACCGCGTGGACTACCGCAACCCCCCCAAAGAGGAGCAGGGGAGAGTCCCAGGGAAACCACCCAGCAGCCAGAGTGCAGAAGCCCCAGGGAGATGCAGCAACGAGCCCACAGGCCCCACCGGCAGCAGTCTATGCCAGAGCAGATCCAGCCATGGGCCCAGAGACCCGAGACCTATCACTCCCCAAGCAGAGGTCTGACAGAGCCCAGGGGTCCAGGCCCTGGCAAGCAGCCACCGGGAGTGAGCCGGCACACCTAATTTAATTAATCTCAGCGCGCCATGTTAGTAACTGCACAGCATTTCTCTTTTGTGTTATACGTTTTTCCTTTCCTGTATAATCTAATCTAATTTTGATTCCTGTTTTTGATCCTAATTTTTATAGTTTTTAGTCCTTTTGTTTTTGTGATGTATGAACCTTCATGCGTCCTTTTTGCTTTACTGCTGACACACCTAATTTTCCCCATTGTGAGACAATAAAGGATATTTCGAAACACAGCTAAGGGCTTGATCACCTGGTTACCATATTTACTGTCAGAGAAAAGAAGAACCAATCAGTGTGAGGATCTGAGCAACTTCAACCAGAACTGCGATGGTTAGCTCCACATCTGGAGCTCTGATGGATGTTTATGCTCTGCAGGGAAGGAGAACCAAAGAACCAGGGAACCGACGAGTGCTGGGAAAACCTTCTGAGAGCATTCCTGTTCCAGCTCAAAATGGTTGTCTAACAGCTGCTAGTTGTCCACCATGTTCCTTCGGTGTTCCTGTCTAATGTGGCTTTAGCATTGAAAGGTTTCTCCTTTCCCTCATGAGATCAGAACCAATCAGAAGGCAGCCTGCTCAGCTCTTTCTAAGAACTTCAGGACAGACGTCACAGTTGGTCGGCAGTGTGGGTAAGGAGCAGCAAGAGGAGGTAAAATTAGCCCGAGCGTGTTTAACAGGAAATTCCTGCAGATCTGATATCGGAGCGGAGTGTCTGTGGAAGGCGGCGGGTCGGTGACCTTGGTTAATAAATGCCCAGATGGGAAGTTACAGGCTGCTTTGCAGAGAGATGTACATCCCCACATAGAGGAAGATGCAGGCTGTTTTGTTGCTGTAAGATTGCAGATTCCTCCAGATAAACATGATGGAAAACCTGGAATTCCCAAAAAACATTTACAGAGAACCATTGGATGACATCACCACAAAAACATCCGAGGACAGAAAAGGATTCAATTACTTCATAAAAACATTGGATCTATGGATCAATGCAGTTTGATTTCATTCAATTAAACTTTAGCAAGGAAAGAAAACTGTTCAGAAAGTTTCCTTTATGTGATTTCCAGCTATTCTCCTCTGTATCTGAGGATCTATTTTAAGCAGTCTTACTGATCCAATAGCACATTAAAGCTTCCCATAATCTGGAATATTTCAGAAGTATTATTATGATATAACTGAAGAGAAAAATACCGGTGTGATGGAAATTCTTTTATTAAGTGTTCCACAGTGTGTGACCTTTGGTTTACCTCACTTCTGTGAACATCTGTGTTAGAGGGAGTAAGCTGTAAAAGCCATTATCAGAAGTTTAATGGTTAAAACCCACAGTTAGGATGATGTGTTGGGAAGGACAGATGGGTTCCCAGATAACTTTGTCACCTACGAACCCGAGAAGGGTCTGGGGTCGTAAAACACAGACTCTTTGAAGTTGAGATAACACTGTCATGTTCTGGTATAAATACTGTCTGTAAATGTTGATCAGGGCTCTGTTTCACTGACTAACCTCAGTGTCAGGGTCTTCAAATGCTGAATGCCTTTGAATAAAACTTAGAAAGACAAAGTCCGGATTTTCTCTTGTTATGAGTCAACTTCTACCCACTTTGATACTTTGATAAGAAAACACCGGTTTCAAACTCTGTTCCATCTTCACTTTTTCTTGAAGTACATCTGCAGCTTCTAGAAAATCTAAGAGCACAGATTTTTCATCTGAGGTAGATTCCTTATTTTACCCCTCCCTGGGCTGCCACCTTACCGTGGTGGAGGGGTTTGAGTGTCCCAATGATCCTAGGAGCTATGTTGTCAGGGGCTTTATGCCCTGGTAGGGTCACCCAAGGCAAACAGGTCCTAGGTGAGGGATCAGACAAAGCGTTGCCCATGGACCCCTTATGAGGATTACCATAAATGGAAACCGTGTTCTCTCACCCGGATGCTGTTCACCGGGGCCCCACTCTGGAGCCAGGCCTGGAGGTGGGGCACGCTGGTGAGTGCCTGGTGCCCGGGCTTTCACCCATGGAGCCTGGGCAGGCACGGCTCGAAGAGGAAACATGGGTCCCCCTTCCAATGGGCTCACCACCTGTGGGAGGGGCCAAAGGGGTCGGGTGCAATGTGGTATGGGTGGCGGTCGAAGGCGGAGAACTTGGCAGTCTGATCCTCGGCTGCAGAAGCTGGCTCTTGGGACACAGAATGTCACCTCTCTGGTGGGGAAGGAACCTGAGTTGGTGTGCAAAGTAGAGAGGTTCCGGCTAGAAATAGTCGGGCTCACCTCGACACACAGCTCTGGCTCTGGTACCGGTCTCCTTGAGAGGGGTTGGACACTCTTCCACTCTGAAGTTGCCCAAGGTGAGAGGCGCCGAGCAGGGGTGGACATACTTGTTGCTCCCCATCTCGGCACCTGTACGTTGGGGTTCACTCCGGTGAACAAGGGTTTAGCCAGCCTCTGCCTATGGGTGGGGGGACGGGTTCTGACTGTTGTTTATGCTTATGCACCAAACAGCAGTTCAGAATACCCACCCTCTTTGGAGTCCTTGGAGGCGTGTTTGAGAGCGCCCCTCCAGGGGACTCCGTGGTTCTACTGAGGGACTTTAACGCTCATATTGGCAATGACAGTGAGACCTGGAGGGATGTGGTTGGGAAGGATGGCCCTCCGTTCTGAACCCGAGTGGTGTTTTTTTATTGGACTTCTGTGCTCATCATGGATTGTCCATAACTAACACCATGTTCAAGCATAAGGGTGTCCACATGTGCTCTTAGCACCAGGACACTAGGCCGCAGTTTGATGATCGACTTTATTGCGCTACACCAGGCTCACCGTGGTGGAGGACTTGCGGCTGTACATTGAGACATGCAAAATGCTGGAAATCAGGATCCTGAGATCCTGTCCAACACCATTTATTCTATTGTTGCTCCATCAGTTCTCCAAGCCCATGCAACAAATAAAACAGACAGCAATCATTTTCTTTCATGTTTCTGGTAATAAGGTCAAGAATGTGAGGGCAAATACATTTCCAGCAACTTCTAATGGCTCTTCTCCTGATGTGTCTCTTCACACCAGATCTTTCTGCCCTTGCAGACAGACGGAAGCAATCCTCTTGTCCCACTACACTGTTTAAGAACAATATTCATCTTTTCCACTATTGTAGAGCCATTTAATAACTTCATGCATGACAAATGTGGTTCCCAGCTTTTGAGACATACAATTGTTGGACCAGTATTTAAAAAGCATAATCTAGACCCAACAGAATTGAGAAACTTTAAACCAATTTCTGAACTACCATTTTTATCACAATTACTGGTAAAAGTTGTTGCAGACCAATTTTCCACAATTTTAGAAAAACAGGACATATTTGTCAAATTCCATCAGGTTTCCAAAGGATGCAATCCACAGAAACTGCCTTCCTTAAGGTTTCCAGTGATCTCCTGACATCAGCTGATTCCGGACATTAAACAGTCCTGGTTTTATTGGATCTGTCCCCTGCCTGTTGACACTGTTGATCACAAGATTTTGATTAGGAGAGTTCAAAATCAAATTGGGTCGCCTGGATCTGTCCTCAAACATTACCTTTCATACCTTTCTGACCGAAGTTTTAGTGTTTCTGGGAATGGGATTGTGTCAGACACAACCAAGTTGTCTTGTGATGTACCTCAGGGTTCTGTTTGGGACAGATTCTATTTATCCTATACCTACCTAAGTGTAGAACAGAACAGATGTTGGAGTGACAGCAGAGGTCTGAGAGACATCGATCTGACAGCGACCAGAAGGAATCCTGATGTTCACCTGAAAATGTTTTGATCCTTGGAAGGAAATCATCCAACTGTTTCAGCCCATTCATTCACCCAGTCATTCACCTATTCCTCCACCCAGTCATCCACGTATTCATCCACCCAGTCATCCACCCAGTACTCGTACTTGTCATCTTCCGCTTATCCGGGACCGGGTCGCGGGGGTAGCAGACTCAGCAGAGAAGCCCAGACGTCCCTCTCCCCAGAAACCTCGTCCAGCTCCTCCGGGTGGAGCCCAAGGCGTTCCCAGGCCAGGCGAGAGACATAGTCCCTCCAGCGTGTCCTGGGCCGTCCCCTGGGCCTCCTCCTGGTGGGACGTGCCTGGAACACCTCCCGAGGAAGGCGTCCAGGAGGCATCCGGTATAGATGCCCGAGCCACCTCAACTGGCTCCTCTCGATGTGGAGGAGCAGCAGCTCTACTCCGAGCAGCTCCTGGATGGCCGAACTCCACACCCTATCTCTAAGGGAGTGCCCGGCCACCCTACGGAGGAAGCTCATTTCAGCCGCTTGTATCCGGGATCTCGTTCTTTCTGTCATGACCCAAAGTTCATGGCCATAGGTGAGGGTAGGAACGTAGACCGACCGGTAAATTGAGACCCGTCAGCCGTCAGCCGCCTCAGGAGTCCCACAAGCCAACCACAGCCGATAGGCCTCCTTCTTCAGCTTGACAGCATCCCTTACTGCCGGTGTCCACCACTGGGTTCGGGGATTGCCGCCGCGACAGGCACCGCAGACCTTACGGCCGCAGCTACGGGCAGCAGCATTGGCAATAGATGCGGAGAACATGGTCCACTCGGACTCTATGTCTCCAGCATCCCCCGGGATCTGGTCAAAGCTCTCGGAGGTGGGAGTTGAATACATCCCTGGCCGAGGGCTCCACCAGACGTTCCCAGCAGACCCTCACTATGCGCTTGGGCCTGCCAAGTCTGTCCGGCTTTCTCCTCCTCCAGCGGATCCAACTCTCCACCAGGTGGTGATCAGTGGACAGCTCAGCCCCTCTCTTCACCCGAGTGTCCAAAACATGCGGCCGAAGGTTTGATGATACGACAACAAAGTCGATCATCGACCTCCTGCCTAGGGTGTCCTGGTGCCAAGTGCACTGATGGACACCCTTATGCTTGAACATGGTGTTCATTATGGACAATCCATGACTAGCACAGAAGTCCAATAACAAAACACCACTCAGATTCAGATCGGGGAGGCCATTCCTCCCGATCACGCCTCTCCAGGTGTCACTGTCGTTTCCCACGTGGGCGTTGAAGTCCCCCAGCAGAATAATGGAGTCCCCGGGAGGGGCACTATCCAGCACCCCCGACAGTGACACCAAGAAGGCCGGGTACTCCACACTACCGCTCGGCCCGTAGGCCGAGACCTATCCCCAACCCGAAGGCGCAGGGATACGACCCTCTCATCCACTAGGGTAAACCCCAACACGAGATGGCTGAGATGGGGGGCAACAAGCAAACCCACACCAGCCCGCCGCCTCTCCCCATGGGCCACTCCAGAGTAGAAGAGAGTCCAACCCCTCTCAAGGAGATGGGTTCTAGAGATGGAGGCGAGCCCGACTATTTCTAGTCGATATCTCTCGACCTCCCGCACAAGCTCAGGCTCCTTCCCCCCCAGCGAGGTGACATTCCACGTCCCTAGAGCCAGCCTAACCTTCGACCGCCACCCAATTGTCTTTGCACTGGTCCCTCATGGTTCCCCCTGCAGATGGTGGGTCCACTGGGGGATGGCCTTGCGTCTCTCATTTGGGCTTGGCCCGGCCGGGTCCCGCGAGGAGCGACCCGGCCACCAGGCGCTCTCTAGCGAGTCCCGACCCCAGTCCTGGCTCCAGGGTGGGACCCTGGACGATATTTACGTCCTCATGAGGGATTCTTGAACCACTCTTTGTCTGACCCGTCACCTAGAGCCTGTTTGCCATGGGAGACCCTACCAGGGGCATTTAGGCCCCAGACAACATAGCCACCCAGTCATCCACCTAGTGATCCATTTATTCATTCATCCTTTCATCCACACACTGACAGTTGTAAGGTGCACTCTAGCCACAGCTGTCCTGAGCCAGACTGCCATACAATCGGCACCACCGGGCCCTCTGACCAACATCAGCAGGTGAAGTGTCTTGCCCAAGAACACAACTGAGATGGACGGAGTTGGGATTTGACCCGGCAACCCACTGGTAAGAAGAGGAGCCCCTACCACCTGAGCGATGGTAGGTAAGCAACAGAGGAAGAGCATCTGATTAAAGAGGAGTGTGTAAGAACTATCATCAAACACTGATATGTTTCAGTCAAATTCTGGGAAGAACTTCATGCTGATATAAGCATCTGTAGCAGACTGAAGATCTCTGATATCAAGGGTTCTGTTTTTAGATCTTTACTAGTTTTCCGAGACGTCAGATGTTTGTGTCAAAGCAGCAAGGACCATAAAAACATTTCAGGAATTAAAATCAAGATCAAAACTTGACTGTTACGTGTCTGTTTTGTTTCAGTACTATGATCGTTTCTTCCTCAACTTCCAAAAATGGATTCAGACTGAATGCAGGAAGAAACCGACCCCAAAACATCTTGCCGGAAGTTTTTCCTGCAGCAGTGTTTCAGGTATTATTCCACTTTTAATAGTTTTAGTGTTTCCTCACAGCTTCGAGGACTGCAGCCTTATACCCTGATGCTGAATTTCCACTGCATCCTCAGCAGTTTCCTTTCCAACTCTGAGTGGACTGTCTGGCTGCAGACCCATCGATCCGGCTCATATTTCCTCTTGCTGCAGGATGAGGAGGAGGAGAATGGGCTTAGGCAGGGATCAGGAGCTAATGTTACATCTGACAACATGTTGGGAACAAAATGCAGAGATGGACCAGAACAAGCTTAGAGATGGGCTCATAATAACAGTTGATTCTGAGCCTTTACAGATCCCATAGACTCCAGGTGTATGTCAGAGGAACCAAGCTAATGCAGTTATTACAGATTATCATGTTAATAAATCCAATTCTCTGTGGGGTTTGGGATACGTTTACTGTGGGAACGTCGTGTCCCCTAAACATCCGCTTTTCAGAGAGTCTGCTGACTCCATGTGTGTTGGAGTCACCTGCAGATGGTGGATCCAATCCATAAGGGTTCATAGCAGAAACAAATGGTGACTTTCCACATTCAGAGTAGAACTTCATGTGGGCCCATCATGTGGAGGAGGTCAGAGGGTCAGAGGGTGATGACCAATACTCACAAAGTGATCCACCTGGAAACTGGTTCCATAAAGACATATACTGCTAATGATGGTTGGGACTCCATCATTCAAGCATTCCTCCAGAACCAGGAAGGTTCTGTTCCATCTGAACACGCTCATCTCCCCTTAGAAATTAAATATCCAATAATCGTCCAGCCTCTAACCACTCCCGCCAGAATGGAGCGCTCATCTGTGTCAGAACCAAAGTCCACTGTGAGAGAGAGCAGCTCCTAAAGATCCAACTTCTCCTGGTTACTGATCACCTGACAGGTCACCGAGCAGAAGTACTCTGAATACTCTGCGGGACTACTCCGATTATTGTGCTACCAGGTTGGTCAGAACATTTTGTTGACTGCAGCTGTTTGTTGGACTAAAAGGAAGGAGATCCTCCCTGCATGGAGAACACATCTCCATCTAAATCTCTAGCTGCCAAGTGTCTGATGCTAAGCATTTAAACTTTTAGTTGCATGGTTGTTGTCTTCAGAATCTGATTGGTCTGATGTACTGGACCATCAGAGACGGTTCAGCACATACTGGAAAGGACTATCAATACAAGCTTTTATACCTGTCTTTTCCTAATTGATACACCAGTTGAATGAAGACAAAACCTCCTGCGAATCTTCACAATAAAAGCCCTACCATATGTTTCCTCTGCTTATAAACCAGCTGGATGACTTTATGCTGGAAAACATCTCAATGTTGGGTGCACCATCAGTCAGGCTCTGCAGACAGCAGTTGGCAGCTCTCTCATTGTGGATCTCTGTCTCGTCTTAAGCTGAATAAACTATTTTTCTGTTGTAATTTACATCTTTTATCATTTTATCTTCATTTATATGTTGTAAAATAATTAATGCTGCATGAAATCTCTAACCCTGTTGGACAGGATTTTGAGTTCCCCTCTTTGATCCTGAAAGCTGAAGGTCCAAACTGCATGGAAACCAGCTGGATGAAGTGTGTTTGGAATAATCATGGAGTCTGTAGCCGAAATATTCCCAACAAACCGGTTCTGCTGCAGGCTCTGTGCAGCAACAGTGTGTTGGCTAAATAAAAATCTGACAAAACATCCAATCATACATGAGCTGGAGACAACAGTCAGACATCTGTTAAATGTTTAAAATTAGAAGAAAAAGATGATCAATATGACTATGAACGTCGAATATTGATCATCAGGATGGATGGATGTTTTATAGGTCTGTAGGGTTCTGTTTACCTGCAGCTCTCTGCCCTGATTTGTGGCCACCTCATTGTATACATTATGGAGTTCTGTTTGTGAAACAGGAACTGTGGAATAATAAAAGCTGAGCTCAGCGAAGACCTCTGACCTCATGTATCTCTGAGTTCTGAAAAGCAGCTCAGACTCCAACCCGTCTCAGTTGCTCGGAGCTTTGAGCCAACTGTCGGACTGGGCTCATTCCCAGAAGTATCAGCGGGAACACGATGAGTTTCATCCCTGGAGATGTTAAAGTGCCTGATTCCCATTAAATTTCCCTCGGACTGTAAGAAAGATCCAATCCATTCCGGTTCTAAGGACACAGAACATCAGCACACTGTTCCCACCTGCTTCATATTGATCCAAGTCACTGAAACACGAAAGACCTGCAGTGGAGAAAAATTACACCAAGCTGGGCTTCACAGGAAACCAGAACCAGTCAATTAATACAGATGGTTCTGAGTCACATGGATCTGGGTCAGGTGGTTCGGGTAACTGACAGTGAGGAGTTTCAGGATTTAGGATTTAACCTTAATGGTGAGAAGAAACCCTGGAAAAGGAACCTTAAAGTAAATGTTTCTGGATCAAACTTTAGTTTTTTAGGACCGATCCCATCCATCTGGCCCAGCTGCAGCCCTTTCAGAACTGAAAGCTGAATATCTGGGTGATCTTTAGCTGAACCAAAATACCGGACCTCTGACTAATATTCTGGAAATAACCCAAAGAAATAAAACTTATTCCAGGGTTTTCCTCTTTACATGCGCAGCACACCGTGTAATCTGTGTAATCACCATTCAAAACAAAGCGGTTCCACAGCAAATTGATGGGTCACAACAGAACCGGGCCAGCCTCCTGCTATGAAACCACCTGAATGTGTCAGGCTCGGGTCACGTGACCTGTTGTTGGAACAGGAAGAGGGACTCACCGCGGCCACTGCTCTGGATGTCAGTGAGGATCTGCGAGTAGTTGATGGGTGTCTTGCTCTCCTCAAACACGCTGTCCTGGGTGCTGATGTTGATGTTCTTCAGCTCCGTGTACAGACCCTCCATGGCGAAGTAGCACGGCCGGTCGTCCACCTTGTTGTCGCTGAACATCAGTGTCACGTGTTCCCTCCAGCCGAAGTTCTGACAGATTTGCAGGCCAAACCGCCCCAGCTTCTTGTGGGTGGGGCCTGTGTTGGTGATGGAGGGGTAGATGCCGCCGTAGAATGCCACAGCCGGAGCACCCGCCGTGATCATTGGCACCTCCCAGTGGGTGGTGAACAAGCCAACAGGGGAGGAAGTGTAGGAGCAGCCGGGTCCAATAAATGCCCACGGATCATAGGCCAACTTCAGGTCTACGGCCACTAGGGGAGCCACTGACTCGGAGCAGATTCCGTTCTCGTCCTCGCTGCTTTTGAAGGCGTAGGTGAGGTGGTGGTCAGGCAGCAAGGTAGGGTCGGAGTTGACGGTCCTGATGGCCCGTTCCACGGCGGGACCAACTCGAGGCCATGCCCAAGGGTAATTCATGTTGCTTCGTGGGAGAATAACCGCCAGCGTGATGTTCTGCTGTGGTTGCCGGGCCCGGTGTGCACGGACGTGGCGCCTCATACTGCGCCGTCGAGGCTCTCGCCCAGCAGACGGGCCTATCAGGAAGAGCAGAATCATCAGAAGAGTACAGGCCTCCTTGCCCCAGAACATCTTTGCCGAGTTGGTAGTCCTCTTCCAAAGTGGGTCAATCAGAACCTGTGGATAAGAACACACTGTGACTAAATATCAGACAAGATGGCATCTGCAAAGAAAACTCAGAGCTGACCCACCAGAACCTTCTTCACAACTCAGGAGTTAAAGACTCGATCCAATGAGCTGGACCTGGTTCTCCATTTTATCACCAACTGAGCTGGACTGTGCTGTGGTCCAATTTGGAAACGGTCACTGTCCTGAGAAGCTTTGGTTCTGAGCTCACTTCACAAATTTAACTGAAATTAAAACTTTTATTTTAATTAGAAAACTTGTTCAGAACGGATCAACTTGTTATGTGGAGCAGAATGTGGGTCAAAGACTGATACGGTGTGAACATGAAATCCGGATCCAGAACAAGGTCCAGGCTGCTGTGCTGAGAGGAACCGAATATTCAGGACAGAAGTCCATCAGGAGGTTCTTTACTGGGGTAGGACTGGAATAGGAACCCAGATGATGTGTTTAAGCTTCTCTGGTAACTAAATAGAAGCAGAGCAACAACCTCTCAGGGTCAGGTTTTCTGTTTCTGACCACAGAACCTGAAGCCCGTCTGTGACTTCAGACGGGCTTAAGAAGCAGCTTCATTAACAAACACCAGGATCAGAACACAAACCCAGATTGTGATGGTCCAATAACAATTATGACATCATCACTAAAACACATTTAAAACTTGTAATTCTTTGAATAAATTAGCTCAACAAAAAACAGTAGTGAACCAGTTTAAGTTGGAGCTACAGTGGGGAACTATGAACATGAACTAGTTCAATTTTAATCTCTATGAACTAATCTGAACATCACAGATTAAGAAAGAAGAGTAAATATTCCCAGGCTGACCCTGGAAATGAATGATGTGGAAACCTTCCTGCCTCCATTCAGGCTGGTTGTTTCTTGGCTCTTACAGGCTTCCATATCTGATGGCTGCTGCCACACATTAATAATCAATTCCCAAAATGATGAACACCTGATCCTACCTTAGTTCCTCCCCGTCCTCCTACTCATCCTGAAGGAAACTGATCTGCGGCACGGAAATCCCAGAAAGTAGCAAGAAAGCTCCCCTCCTGTCTGTAGAGAGATACTGCAGGAAACTTTGAGGTTTCTCAGACTCTCAGGTGAGTTCACCTGTCAGACACCGGGGGCCCGCCGCGTGCAAGCAGCGCGAGCATTGTCCGCAGACAGGTACAGACGGACAGAGCAGATTTCCACTGGAGCTGCTCCTTCAGCTGGAGATCCTGCTGGACTGACCGAGAGGCAGAGATCAGAGGAGGAGGCGCTGAGGGGGAGGAGGCAGACATGACTCAGGAAGGGAAGAACAATAGAAGCAGCTGCCCTGACCTATGGTGGGGGGGGGGCACGACTAAAACATCCTGAGGTGCTGCTCAGAGCGCTCCGACAGCGCCCCCTGTTGGAGTGATCCAGGAGCACCGCAGGAATTCATGGATGGATGAACGCTCGGTCCAGTCCCTGCTTTGGTACCTGTATGTGGGCTGTTTTGTTGCTTTTTACTTGGGACATGGGTAGGAACATGATCAGATCTTTGCAAACTGTTTTTTTTTTTTCTCTTTTTCTCTCTTGTTTTTCCTTTCAAATCTGGTTCTCAGAAAGGAGATTGGTGCAATCACTGAAGAGTACTGCAAAAGTGGAAAACAATAAAAATACATAAAAGGCTGCTATGAGATTTGTTAGCTGTAATTTAAAGGACTTAAATGGGCCTGTAAAAAGAGCTAGAATATTCAACCATCTTAAGTATTTAAAATGTGATGTTGCATTTTTTCTGGAAACCCACCTACTGGTCAAAGATCAACATAGACTAAAAAGAGGTTGGGTGCACCATCTGTTTCATTCTAATCTTAATTCCAGATTAATTCCAGAATGGTTCTGCCATTTTGTTGCACAAAAAAATTTTTATTCAGTCCAACAAGAATCATTTCTGACCCCCAGGGTTGATTTGTAATGGTGTCCGGTCTCCTCTATCATAAACTTGTTATTTTGGAGTCAGGTTTAGCCTAAACCGGCTCAGTTATGGTTAAGGTCCAAACACACCCTCCATTTCTGCTACCTGTATGACCCCTTCTCTTTTCCAATGGTTATAATCAGTCTGCTACAGAGAGGTATCCCAATCCTTGTGTTTTTTAGTATAACAATGACCATCAGTGGCTCTAGATGGACACCCTGTCTACGTTTAAGGCTAGGCTTAAAACTTTCCTTTTTGATAAAGCTTATAGTTAGAGTGGCTTAGTTTATCCTGAACTATCTCTGTAGTTATGCTGCTATAGGCTTAGGCTGCCGGAGGACATAATGACCACTTTCACTCTCTTTGCTACATTCTCATACTACTCTCCAATTTTGCATTATTTGCTGTTATTTCAGCTTTTAACTTTGTTCTCTCTTTTCTCTTCCTAGAAGCTACACCTGGCCTGACTCTGTGTCTACCTGTGACACCTTTCTGGAGAGGGGCATCATCCAAGCTTCTGCTGGCAACAACTTAATGCTCACCTTCTACAGATGATCCACATGGCCCTGTCTTTCAGTGTTTAACCCTTTCTCTCTCCTAGACATGGCTACTGACTGAGCTTCTACTGTAACTAACTCTATGTGATCTCTTTCAGACTCTAACCTTGAAAACTGGCTCAGAGTTTATCTGTTCTTTCTTTCTAGATGAAACGACTAAAGGAGCTACATCCATTAACATTTACTTTTCCTTCCCATAGAAAGTACTCCTGGATCAGTGCTTCTTTGTTCTCTTTGTGTCTCTGCTCTGTTCTCTCAAACCTCCAGTGGGTTGTGGCAGATGGCCGCTCACACTGAGTCTGGTTCTGGTTCTGCTGGAGGTTTCTTCCTGTTAAAAGGGAGTTTTTCCTCTCCACTGTCGCTACATGCATGCTCAGTATGAGAGATTGCTGCAAAGTCAACGCCAGTGACTGTCCACTGTCTCTACATGCTCATCCAGGAGGAGTGAATGCTGCAAGTCACTGACTGGATGCAATCTGCTGGGTTTCCTTAGATAGAAAAACTTTTTATCCAATTTGAATAAATAACTGAATCTGACTGAACTGTTCAATGGTTACGATTAATAGGAATGTATGAACTTGACTGTTGTGAAGAACCTTGAGACGACATGTGTTGTGAATTGGTGCTATAGAAATAAAGCTGAATTGAATTGGTTAATGTCTATGCCTCGAATTGGGATCATGACAAATTCATGGAAAAACTTTTTGATTAGTCCTGGACCTGAACTAACATCAATAAATTTTTGCAGGTGATCTAAATTGTGTAACTAACCCTGTATTGGACCGTTCCAATTCTAAATTTCTGAATCTTTCCAAACAGATTAAATTGCCATGTGCTTTAATGGAACGAACAGGGGAATTGACCACTGGTGTTTTTATTTCCCCAAAGCAAAACTTTCCCCTTCTTTTCCTCTGTACACCGTTGATTTAGTAGAATAGATTACTTCTTTCTTGAAAGATCCCGTCTTCCTCTTGTCACCAAGGTGGAATATTCTACTATAATAGAATCAGATCAGGACCCCGTTTTCTAGATTTTGCATTCCTCTGTATAAAACAAAACCACCCCCTTGGAAAATGGATCGAAATTTATTGACTGATAAAGCATTTTGTGACTGTCTCAAAAAAAAATCAAAGATTTTTTTAGAGTCAATAAAAAAGATGGTACTTCCCCATCTCTGTTGTGGAAAACCCTAAAAGTAGTGATCAGGGGAGAGAAAATATACTCTGCTAAAATAAAGATGAATAGAACCAAGAAAGAGGAGCTTCTACAATCAATAAATGTTGTGGATGATCTGAATTTGACCACCCCTCTCATGAGCAATATAAAAAGAAACTAGATCTTCAAATTCAATTCAAAAATACTTTATTAATCCCAAAGGGAAATTAAATGTTGTTGTAGCTCATATTATGAAGGTTTCCTCAAAGAGCCGTTGTAGATGCTGATGGCTGTGGGCAGGAAGGATCTCCTGTAGGATCTACTGTAAATACAGTATAATTTATCTGCTGAGAAGACAGAACAACTATTATTAAAGTCGCGAGGTTACATCTATGAACATGGGGAGAAAGCGGGCCGTCTGTTAGCACAGCAACTCAAGAGCCGTTCAGCTGCTCAACAAATTTCGCAAATAAAATATGGCAATGGGGACCTAACTATTAATCCAAATGAAATGTATAAAACATTTGATTTGTTCTATTCAGATTTATGAGCCAGAAACATCACTCAGTACCAACATGGAACCCTTTTTTATAATCTCCAGACCCCTCTAATAAACACAATGCATAGAACCCAGACTGAACTACCATTACAACACATTGAAATCCTTAATGCAATGATGGCAATACAGATGACAAAATACCAGGCCCAGACGGATACTCAAAATAATTTTCTTTTAAAAGTTTGCAGATGAACTTGCAAAACTTCTACTTGAAATGTTCAATGATGCTCTATCCCAGGAATCTTTCCCAGACACATTGATGGAAGTGTTAATCATCCTGGTGTTAAAGCCAAGCGAAGACAGCACAGAATGCAGCTCTTACCGACCCATCTCTTCTAAACAGCAATGTGAAAATTCTAGCCAAAGTTGTAGCTTTATGCCTAGAAACCACAATGCATGACATGATCTCTGTAGACAAAACCGCTTTTATTCTTGGACATCATTCTTTTACAGATATCTGCCAACTCCTAAATATTATTTACTTTCCTGCCTCTAGTGTGGTGCCTGAGGTGGTTGTCGCACTGGATGCAGAAAAAGCGTTTTAATGGGGTGGAATGGGAATAATTCCTCACATGTTTGAAGAAATTTGGATATGGCCCTGAATTCATGTCCAGGATAAAACTTTAGTACAGATTTGTTTTGTAACTCATTTGCTTTGGGCATGTCCCTCCTTGACAAAATATTGATCGGTGATCTTTCAAACACTATCTGAGTGTCGTCGTCGTTGTCGTCGTCTTCCGCGTTATCCGAGACCCAGACGTCCCTCTCCCCAGACACCTCCTCCAGCTCCTCCGGGGGGAGCCCAAGGAGTTCCCAGGCCAGCCGAGAGACATAGTCCCTCCAGAGTGTCCTGGGCCGTCCCCTGGGCCTCCTCCAGGTGGGATGTGCCTGGAACACCTCCCGAGGAAGGCATCCAGGAGGCATCCGGTATAGATGCCCGAGCCACCTCAACTGGCTCCTCTCGATGTGGAGGAGCAGCGGCTCTACTCCAAGCTCCTCTCCCTATCTCTAAGGGAGTGGCCGGCCACCCTACGGAGGAAGCTCATTTCAGCCTCTTGTATCCGGGATCTCGTTCTTTCGGTCATGACCCAAAGTTCATGGCCATAGGTGAGGGTAGGAATGTAGACCGACTGGTAAATTGAGAGCTTCGCTTTTCGGCTCAGCTCTCTCTTCACCACAACGGACCGGCACAGCGCCCTCATTACTGACGCTGCCGCACCGATCCGTCTGTCGATCTCCCGCTCCATTCTTCCGCCACTCGGGAACAAGACCCCGAGATACTTAAAATCCTCCACTTGAGGCAGGAACTCCCCTCCAACCTAAAGAGGACAAGCCACCTTTTACCGGTCGAGAACCATGGCTTCAGACTTGGAGGAACTGATCTTCATCCCAGCCGCTTCACACTCGGCTGCGAACCGAGTCTTGGCTAGAGGGGGCCAGCAGGACCACGTCATCTGCAAAAAGAAGAGATGAAATCCTCTGGTCCCCAAACCAGGACCCCTCCGGGCCTTGGCTGCGTCTAGAAATCCTGTCCATAAAAGTTATGAACAGGACCGATGACAAAGGACAGCCCTGTCGGAGTCCAACATGCACTGGGAACAGGTCTGACTTGGTGCCGGCAATGCGAACCAAACTCCTTCTCCGCTTGTACAGAGACCGGATGGACCCTAATAAAGGGTCCCCGATTCCATACTCCTGGAGCACCCCCCACAGGGCATCACGAGGGACACAGTCGAATGCCTTCTCCAGGTCCACAAAACACGTGAACCGGTTGGGCAAACTCCCATGAACCCTCGAGTACCCTGTAGAGGGTA